>NC_084610.1:502500-570000 GCF_033807715.1 Cololabis saira | reverse complement strand
CTGGTGTCTGCTCCCACCTGCTCCCCTCTGCATGATCTAATCAGAAGAAATCCACAAATAGCTACAGGTTAGGGTTGGATGTGGTGTTTGGTTGTGCTGCTTCTGTTTGCCTTCGTCTCATTTGAACAATTCAGTAAATCAGGGATCTGTATCAACCTGAAATGTCCTTCTAGCGAGGCAAAGTGATGTTGCAAGATGTGCCGGGCCATCAGCACTAGTGTTGTTTTCATCAGCCTGTTTCAATTTTAGTTTTAGTCTAGTCTTTGGGTCCAGCTATCATTTTAGTTTTTATTAGTTTTAGTTACATTCATTCTCCTTTTAGTCGTGTCAAGTTTCAGTCGACTCAAAGTCTGAGCATTTTAATCTTATTTTAGTCAGAATTGTCCAGGACCATTTTAGTCTAGTTTTAGTCAAAGATTGTATTTAGCCAAACCCATTTTACAATAACAAACAAGGTTATCTATTATTATATTATTGTTACCTTATAGACTCAAGAATACATTCATTCCAGATACAGAAGACTCTAATTTGAGTTTACAACATATTTATTTTTCCGCATTTCTCCTTGTCTTTTTCTTTTTCGACGACACATTGGGTTTTCTTTTCCACGTCTATGTAGAAAGTGTTTCCAAAGATGGATCTTCTTCTTCTCCCCCCCAGAGCAGATCCCCACGTTTCTCTATGTAACTTTGTTTTTAATGGACGTGAACATAGAGCTCTGCGTTAACGGCATCAGCCTCTAACCTGCAGCTGCATCTTCTGGATCTGATTCCCCGCTGCAGCGACTGGGATTGAGGACTAACGTCACCCAGCAGAACTAAACCAGAGAAACTACTGAAAACATGGACATTAAACCAGAGAAACTACTGAAAACATGGACATTAAACCAGAGAAACTACTGAAAACATGGACATTAAACCAGAGAAACTACTGAAAACATGGACATTAAACCAGAGAAACTACTGAAAACATGGACATTAAACCAGAGAAACTACTGAAAACATGGACATTAAACCAGAGAAACTACTGAAAACATGGACATTAAACCAGAGAAACTACTGAAAACATGGACATTAAACCAGAGGAAACTACTGAAAACATGGACATTAAACCAGAGAAACTACTGAAAACATGGACATTAAACCAGAGGAAACTACTGAAAACATGGACATTAAACCAGAGAAACATTGACGACAATATTTAGTAATAATTTTGGTTGACGAAAGCAACTTTAGTCAGCACTCATCAGGAACAGCATTCTCAGTTGCAGTTTTTGTCGTTTTTATTCTTGCTCAGTGCAGGATCTACTCATGCAGCCATGTTTCTTTTCAAAGCCGTACATTAAAACTCCTGACGATTCTGGTGTGTCTTCAGACTTCAAACTCTCACTTTATCTCTGACGGTTGAGAGAGAAACAGTTTAAACTTTATTCTCCTGCTGTCTCTTTAACAGTTGGTCCTAGTGGTAGCCTACTCTCCTGTTGTCATGGTTACGCCTTTATAGCAGATGCTGATCGCAGCAGATAACCTTTTTAAGTAGCAAAAATTCCAAAGCACTATCAAAGTGACGGTACAGTAAATCTTTGTACGGTTTATAAGGATGCTTTTGTGTACAACAGAAGAGACATGAATCTCTTTTGCGGTGGTTCAGCCGTTTAATAACCGCCATAAATCCGCTAATGGCTGTGAATCAGCGTTAGCGTGAAACTTGGCTTTGTTTCTGAAGCGACTCTCATGGCCTTCCTCTCCATTGAGGCGGTGTGGTTCTTGCTTCTGTGTCACTGAAACTGACATGTGTAGGCGGGCCGACTGTTAATCATCTGTGGTCGTAACATTTCAGCCAGAATCTCTGATTCATGCTGAACCATTGTTGTCAGACCCACTTCCTACAGTGAAAACGCATTCTCCACATTCATGAAGGACAGATCATATAATCTAAGACATTTTGAATATTTTATTGACCTTTCTTGTGATTGTTGTTCAGAGTTGGGTATTTTTAATGTCCTGACTCGTCAACGACTAAGATGCAGCTTCAAACGTCCCAAAGAAACCAGCTATCTCAGGACTAAATGACTACAGGCCCGTGGCCCGACGTCTGAGCTCATGAAGTGTTCTGAGACTGGTGGAGAGCCCCCGGAGGACACACAGGCCCCTGCTGGACTTCCTGCAGTTTGTATATCAGGCAAACGGGTCAGTGGATGAGGCAATCGGCTTGGGACTGCATTACATCCTGCAACGCGTCCACTCCCCAGGGACGTATGCAAGGATCTAGAAGACCGCCTAAACCGAGACCAAGACCAGAGTATCGAGACCGAGACCAGTTCAGCTGAAGACCGAGACCAAAAAGAAACCTAGTTATTTCCTGATCCTGCGTGATTGTAGAACATCATCCTGGTTCAGCTAGTTTCCATATGAGCTTGTATTCAACTGCAGATCAATAACACAGAGAAGTGGATGATGATGTTGAACTCACTATAAATGTTTCCATCCATCAGCTGAGATCAGATATGTGTGGCGACTGCACTACCGCTATTTCTACACTATTGGAGGATTGACTCCAGTGCTTTAAGGATTGACACGACTACTAACTAGTCCCAAAGTATCTACCAGAATAACCAGCTCCAACACCCCCCTCCACCTCAGAAAAGTCATGAATATAAATGTTACTGATTTAAATTAAATTAATACTGAATTTTAAATATTAAAGATTGAAATTACATTATTTACCATTATAGTAATCAGATTAAACCAAAATACATGGTGGATCTGTTAGTTCCTATGAAGCTCCCAGACCCCTGAGGTTCATCTGGATCTGTTAGTTCCTATGAAGCTCCCAGACCCCTGAGGTTCATCTGGATCTGTTAGTTCCTATGAAGCTCCCAGACCCCTGAGGTTCATCTGGATCTGTTAGTTCCTATGAAGCTCCCAGACCCCTGAGGTTCATCTGGATCTGTTAGTTCCTATGAAGCTCCCAGACCCCTGAGCTTCATCTGGATCTGTTAGTTCCTATGAAGCTCCCAGACCCCTGAGGTTCATCTGGATCTGGTTTGTTGTGGTTACAGAACCAGAACCAAGCAAGGTGAGGCAGCGTTCAGTTATTCTGTTCCTCACCGGTGGAACAAACTTCCTGTAGACCTGAGGTCTGCTCCAACTATAGATCCTTTAAATCAGGATAAAAACATTACTGTTTACTGAAGCATACTCCTAAATTGAACTTACCTGCTGGACTCTACTGCCCTTATTTTTAACAGCTTGTGCTTTTTATTATTTTACTTCTTTTCTTATCATCTTATTCATAATTGTATTCAATCTTATTTGTTATTTACTGTCTAATTATGTCTTGCTGCTTTTAATGTCAATGTAAAGCACTTTGAATTACCTTAAACTTGCCTTATCTATATCAGCATCACTGGAATGGACCTGATGCTTAATCAATCACAACGATGTGCAAATATTATCCATATACTGTATTTATTCAAACAAGGCTGTTATAAACACAAAACTATAATTAAATACAGACACACATGCAGATGCACCAAAACATTAAATCAAATGCAAAATGCAAATAGTTTATAAAACTGTACATTAACAAGAGGAAGAACAGCTGATACAAGATTCTGTCACCTTGGTGTGCAACGCACTCTCAATGATCCGAGACATTAAGAGACCGAAACACCCGAGACAAGACCAAGACCACAAAAAAGTTTTCTCGAGAACTACATGTCAAGTACATCATGAGCTAAGATTCCTTATGTGTTCACATACTTGGAAAATAAAGCTGATTCTGAACTGAAGTAATCAGTCGAAAACCAGAGCAGCTCTGGGTCGTACAGGGATGAGAATAATCCAGAAACACAAACATGCTCATACACAAGGAAGCAGACAACCAGGAACTCAAAACAGCTGGAACAAACGGTGTGGAAACTCCGATGATCTGGCACTTACTGTACCATGATAATGAAGTTAAATGACTGTAGAAAACATGTCTGGCTCAGTAACTTCAGATTAAAGATGGTTTATTTGTTTTCCTTTCAGATACTGACTGATACCTGGGCCTCGAGTCAGAGCCAAGAGATAACTGCTGCTTTTGAAATAAATAGATAGATATGAAAAAAACTGAAAACTGAAAAAGAAAGTTACTTCCACGACCTCAGTCCCCCACAAATAACCTCAAAGCAGGTCTGAAATCAGAACTAAACATGCACGTGTGCCTTCTACAGATGCACGTTTATCTCCTTAAAAAGTCAAACTTCTTAACAATATAAATTGATATAAAACTATAGCCAATACATGATATAATGGCTAAAGTTTATAGCTTATATGTGACCACTGTTTTTCAACAGAGGTGAATGCGGAGGGTGTTAATGGACGTTCAATAAATGTTCATCAAAAACAGAGATTCTCATCAAATGAGCGGCAGCTCAGGTGTTTGTGCTACAAAGTCTTACTTCAACAACATTCCCAGCTTCAAGTGAAGTACGAGTTTCCTCGTGTTTTGCCTTTTTCCTCTCTTGCTCCGGATACGTGATGTGTTTTGGACATGTTGAAATCTCCCCTTCTGCAGATCTGCACGAGCCTGCCTGCAGGCGCAGCGCTCTGATTGGTCTGGATGGGTTTTCTCTCCTCCGCCTCACGGTAGCTCATCTACCCATCCATTTTGTTTAAAGTTTAAATGATGCCTTTTATGTATTTTTCTAATATGTTTGTAAAGCACAGTGAATCACCTTGTTGAATTGAAATAAACCTGCCTTGCCTTGAACAAACGCTAAGAGATGAAGCAAATCATGACTAAAATGAAACCAAATTTAACATACTGTAGTTGGGACATCGTTTAACAGAATATAACAATATCCAATGATGGGCATCATTTATAGTTGACAGTATCAGCCATGTGGCTCATTGTGAAACGTCATTCGTCCTTCTCAGATTAGTTGGAACGGCTTGGATCGGTCAAATTGGTCTGTAAGAAATGTTTGTAAAGCCCCGGGCTGGCTGTGGCTCAGTACACTCTTCATCTGCATAAAGACTGATGGGATGGCTTTGACTGCAGTATGCCGTGTTGTCACTAAACACTGATCAAAATCAAACACTTCCCGGCACATTGCCATTGCTGCGGTGCTATTTTCATCTTCAGCCGTATCTTCGGCTCTGTCTTTGAGATTGTCTGCAGTTCTGTCTTGGATTTCCTCTGCAGCTCTGTCCTCTGTCTCGTCTGTGGCTACGTCTCTGATTTCCTCCCTAGCTGTGTTTTTCATTTCTTCTGTACGTCTTTCTTTGATTGTGTTTGCAGTTCTGTCTCTGAGTTTGTCTTCAAATCTGTCTTTCATTTCGTCTGCAGCTCTGTCTTCCATTTCTTCTGAAGCAATGCCTTCGATTTTGTCTGGAGTTTAACCCAAAATGTTGAAAGAGCTGCTACAAATACATAAGAGTTCACAAACCTGCATAAAAGCACAGTCTGTTCAATATCAATCACATCACAAGACTCATCACAGGCCATTGAGTCTGCTGGCACTGATTTTATGTCCTTGATTTGCTGATCGGTGATGTTGCTGCTATTTTAATGGCCCTTTCCTTCACTGTCTTAGCGGAGAGAGGCATGTCTTTAATTTTCTGGATTATCTCGGTTTTGTTTTTGAAGTCTGTAAATAGGTGTTGTGATATGTTGATGAATGACTCCTTCATGTAGTCACCATCTGTGAACGGTTTTCCACGCTTTATTAACTCCTGGGTTGCAACAAAACATGCAGCAGTAGTGGAGTTTGGAGATGTCTATAATCCATTCTTGCGCTCCTCTAATTTCTCCAGAAGTAATGCAATCGCACTTTTTCTCTCGCTGCCAACTGGGTACTCGGCTCCAAATGTAGCATGCCCTCCCTGGAAATGTCTTTCCACTTTACTCTTTTCTTCCCGGTGCAGAGCAAACATTCAGGCAATCCTTCTGCATTGGCAATGAATGCAAATGATTCGGTCCAAGAAACGTTGAATCCTCTGTTCTCAGTTATTTTTCTCTTTTTCCCTTTGGGATCCATGGCCCATCACGCAGCCGCAGGTTTGTTTACCAGAGCCCCCTGCCCGACGCCCCCTGCTGGTAAAAACGTGTGTTGCAGGCTATGATGCAAATCTCTGTTGACAGAAATGTTGAAATGACTTATTTTACACATTTTACAGCATTGGAAAACGTTTAGAATGTTTGTGTCATGTTTGTCCTATAGAAACCATGTTAAAACAAAATATATATTTCCCTCCCCCATCTATTTCCATTTTCACACATTTTTGAAAAAGCTCCAGGAGCCACTAGGGCGGCGCTAAAGAGCCCGCTTTCTCATTAGTGCGTTCATGTTTCTTCACGCGACTGCTTTTCGCTCATCTCCATGACGATTGAACTATAATCCGCCCGCTCTATTAGCTAAACTTTCATTGTTTTCTTTTGCATAGTATCTTAGCATTGAGTCATTTCCAGTTAACCCATGTTTATACAACTGTTTGTAATTTATTGGATTCATAAAGCTTAGGGATGCCCCGATACTGGTATCGGTATCTGGGCCGATACTGCTCTCATATACTCGTACTCGCAAAATTTCTCCGATACCAGGCACCGATACTTCATTGTTGTTGTAGTTACTGATTAGTGACTGTAGGGGGAGATGTTGAGCTGCAGTCAGTGGTGATGAGAAGAGAGTGATACATGAGTGAGACTGGCAGCTGTTTCAGGCAAGATAGCAACAATTAATGCAGCGGGACGTCAGCAGTTGGACATATTTCAGAATAAGGGACAGCGACAGAAGCAAGACAGACTGAAGCTAAGTGCTGCTAAGCTACGTGCTGCTAAGCTACGTGCTGCTAAGCTACGTGCTGCTAAGGTGTCAAGAGGAGGAAAGGAGAATACGTTGTTTAATACCAGCAACTTGATAAAACATCTCAAGACGCATCATAAAGCTGAGTATACTGAGTTTACTAATGCTACTGCAAGACCACAACAGCCAACATTAGCTCAGGTTCTGCAAAAGCCACAGACAACGGCAATAGACAAGTTAAAATAACAGGCTCTAACCGGTTATCTAGCGCTGGATGAGCAGCCACTGTCAGCCGGAGAAGACGAAGGATTTCACCGTCTTCTCGACGCACTCGAGCCGCGATATGATGTTTCATTGATGTGTTATATGTTTGATATTTTCTTAAATGTTAAGACAGTGCCAGTGTGGAGACTTTTTATTTACACAGTAAGATTATTTTTTGTTTAAAATAGTTATTCTACTCATTTTATTTATTTTTATTGAATTTATCTGTTGCAAATAAAACCTGTCTTCCAATTCATTGCATTTTTAGCCTAGTTATTTTTGTGGTAGAAGTATCGTATCGGTACTTGGTATCGGCGAGTACACAATTTAAAATACTTGTACTCGTTGTGAAAAAAATGGTATCGGGGCATCCCTAATACAGTTAGACCAGGGGTCTGCAACCCAAAATGTTGAAAGAGCAATATTGGACCAAAAACACAAAAAACAAATATGTCTGGAGCCACAAAAAATGAAAAGTCTTGTATAAGCCTTAGAATGAAGACGGCACATGTTACATTTATCTATATTAGTTATAACTGGGGGAAGGTTTTTTTTTTTTAATTATGCACTTCGAGAAAAAAGTCGAAATGTCGAGAAAAAATTCGAAATGTCAAGAAAAAAGTCAAAATGTTGAGAAAGAAGTCTAAATGTTGAGAAAAAAGTCGAAATATCGAGATTAAAAAGGAAAGGAAAAAGGAAGAAAATAAGAGAGAAAAAAGGAAAAAAAGAAGAAAAAGAAAAAAAGGAAAAAAAGAGAAAAAAGAGAGAAAAAAAGGAAAAAAGTAGAGAAAAAAGAGAAAAAAAGAGAAAAAAAGGAAAAAAGTAAAGAAGGAAAAAGGAAAAAAAGGAAAAAGAAAGAAAGAAGAAAAAAAAGGAAAAAAGAAAAAAAAGAAGAAAAAAAGGAAAAAAAAGGTCAAACATTTTTGAAAAAGCTCCAGGAGCCACTAGGTGGCGCTAAAGAGCCGCATGCGGCTCTAGAGCCGCGGGTTGCCGACCCCTGAGCTAGACGAAGAGATTGCAGAGCAAGGACGTACTAGAGATCCCCTTAGTTCCACCTCCATCTGCATTCACACTGATCCCATGAAGGCGCTGGTGTGTGGTCATGAAGCATCATGATGGTCCCTGTCTCCTGCTCTGTTGTCCACTAATCCCTGTCTCCTGCTCTGTTGTCCACTAATCCCTGTCTCCTGCTCTGTTGTCCACTAATCCCCAATGTCTCTGGTAACGACTGCTCGATTAAGAAAATCCACCTGTGAATGACTTTTGTTGGTTTTGCTGTGAAAACTTGTTGATCAAAGGTGTTGTTAGCATTTCTGCAGCCATGTTGGTAGTGATTCATGAGTTATTGCATGAAGCCGCCCTGTTATGATTAGTACATTCCTGTAGAAATGTAAATGTGAGCAGCAGCAGACCCACTACAATAGAAACAATCTGAACAAAGTGAATACATGTGGCTGACGAGGCCGTTGCACCTGGATTCTTTTATTTTTCAACCATTCTGACATAGATTTGCTGGTTTGTTTTGAATGACTGTCCTTTTGCATTAACCAGTTACAACCAAGCTTTAGCCTTACATTTACCTCTGCAGGGGTTCATGCTTGAATGAGTGGCTACAAGAGGCTCGGGGTCCTCTGTCCCTCATGTGCCGGTGAGAACACGCCCCAATATTTGAATACATGGGAAAATGTAAGAAGCTCGCCTCTCTGTTTGAGTCCTGGTGGAATTTTCTGATTCATGAATGGCTGCGAGCATGGCTGAGGTCATGAGCAGCACTTGCTCTGAAGTCTAGTATGTGAGCTGAAGGAATGTCAGCCTGCAGCGTTGAGGAGTCAAGTTCATGTCGCCTTCAGCTCCTGCTGCAAAAATGTAACCCTGACGGACGGTGGGAGTAGATGAGGAGCACATGGAGGCCGGTCGCGTTCATGATGGTTGCACCTTCCATTGCCTAAACAAGCTTTGAAGTTGCTTTTAATTTTCTGCTGTCAGTCATTCATCTCCAGCTGTCTGTGGGTTGCCACTTCTCATTTATTTAGTTTATTTTTCCCAACTCAGAAGGAGCCACCACATACTTTATTCAACAGACGTCCTTCATTCACTCACCGACAGGGAGAAAGAGGACTGTCTCACTTCAGTCTCCTCCTGTCAGAATCCGGCACCGAGGTCGGATTATGGACTGAAACCGTCTCTCAGCGTCTTGTGTCAAAATGCCCCGCTGTCCTTCGTGCCAAAAACCCACTTGGAGATGCCGCAGGGGATGAAGAAGAAGAGGAGGAGAAGCATTGGGGGGGGGGGTTGATTTCTGCTGAGCCTCTGCCAAACTTGCCCCGGGGAGAACTTTCTTTTATTTTGCTCTTTGGCTTTGAAGACTTTGACTCGTCTAATAAGTGGAAAGTTCGGAAGATGCAAGTAAATCTGTGGGGAGACTTTTAATAGCCGTTTTCCATATGGCTTCTGGAAATTGTGTGAAAATACGAAGTTTGCCCGGAGTGTTCAAAGCACAAAAATACTGTTGCAGAATCATTACACGTTTTTTTATTTTTGCACCGGGTTTCGTGGTTCCAGCTATGTTGGTTGCTTCGTAGTTTGCAGCAGTGATTTTGGAAAAACACCCCAAGATCTGCGTATCAAATGTACAACGTTTAAATAAAGACTGGACTAGATTAAACCTCCCAAAGTGTAATTTATCGTTTAGTTAAAAAAAGTTTAGTCTTCATAATTATGGTATAAAATGTTCTGGGTTATTCCCTAAACAGGCGTACAGTTTCTTCTTCTGGGAGCGTTTTTTTTTTTTATATATACTATTTTCTACGGTTTCTGACAACAAAAGGTTACAGCTAGTTTATTCCAGCATCTTGTAAGAGACACTGTCGATGCTTTGGTAATTAAATAAAAATCCAGCGTAAGGTTACGGCTGAAAAGCCTCAGTTTTCCTTGTAGTGAAACTATCTGACCCCAGGTTTTATATGGCTTATTATTGAATTAATAATTGAAGTATACTTATTTATATGGTTTTTAGTTATTTTATAACATTTAGTGTTAATGTTTGATAGTAAAAATCAATTAAAAATGAAAATCAGATGTGGTTCAAGAAAGAAATTTGGGATTTAATTTATTTATTGCAAAATGGAACTCTTTCTGGTTAATTTGGCGTATGATACCGTTGTGTTCCTTACATTAGGAATGCACATTTTGGAAAGTTAACGCTGGACTGTTTTTAATCTATAGGCAATTCAAAAGAAATGCTTATTATTTCTGAGGATTTGTGGATTTTGTGTGTGTGTGTGTGTGTGTGTGTGTGTGTGTGTGTGTGTGTGTGTGTGTGTGTGTGTGTGTGTGTGTGTGTGTGTGTGTGTGTGTGTGTGTGTGTGTGTGTGTGTGTGTGTGTGTGTGTGTGTGTGTGTGTGTGTGTGTGTGTGTGTGTGTGTGTGTGTGTGTGTGTGTGTGTGTGTGTGTGTGTGTGTGGGTGGCTATGTTCCCATTACCAAGGTTATCAAATCTGTTTTTCAGTGACACAGAAGTTGCTGGTGGATTTTAGCTCACTCTCATCTGTTATTGCTGTAGACAATTAAAAAAGTTTACAACTGGGAGGAAAGTCTGTTTAATCAGGTTGCGAGCAGGGATGAAGACCATTTTCCAGCTGTTTGTTGTTAACAAAACATATTTAAGACATGCATTTTAACAATATGACATATTTGAATTTTGAGGAATATTTCTACTTCTTTCAAGTTTAAACCCAGTGATACCTGCAGTAACTCTGGGAGCTCTGCGCTGCTGTCATCTGCTGGACAACCTGAGCACTGCGAGCACCTCGCCCATGACGTCACCAGCAGATTCATGGATAGAAAAACCATAAAATGCATTTAGAATTTCCTGAGGTTATGTTTGCATTTAGGAGCAAATGTAACAGACCTTCTGCTGAACAGAAGTGTTTCTGGTGTTTTTACAGAAACAAAGCAGAACTTTCATCACTGTTTGCTTATAGGCTGTTGACAGACTCTGCCGGCCAAATAAGCACAAAGGTGCTGTATCACACTTTTAATTTGTATTTCATTCATTGGAAAACCAAGTAAAATTGTGGTGTGCACAGCACCACATGCAGGTCCTGCATGAGGAGCAAAAGGCTTTTACAAACACAAATCTTTTGCCATGTCCAAAAGAATTTACTGAGATTTCATTTGTACATTTACACATTAGAGGTTATTGTGAAAACTGTTGTTTTATACCTTTTCAACCCATTTAACCATATCAAAGTATTTCATGATTTAATACTTCTGTGATTAATCTGACCGGCTCAAACATCCATCCTTGTTTTCTAATTTAACCGATTGAACTTAAATATTCAGGACTGATTCCCACCAACATTCGTACAGGTTTCAAGTCGCCATAGAAACCACAAATGTCCTTCTCATTTCAACCCTCTTATCATCTTAATCGTCTACTTGTCGACCATCTATTGCTGCATCTTATGGTCTCTGGGTAACTGTCATGTCATGTTTCGGCCTCACCAGCTGCGTAAACTCCAGCTGCAGGATAGTTTCAGAATAAAAACAGTAAAAATGCTCTGTAATCAGTCAATCGTGAACTTTAATCTTCTGAGGCTTTCTTTGTTGCATTTTCCTTGACAGATTGATCCAACCTTTTGCTAATGTTGCTTCATATCAAGTAAGATATCGGGTGAAATCAGTGCCAGAGGTTGTTGTACAAGCATGAAAAATGCGAGGAGGAATCCAGAGACAAAGCAGCGTCTAGTCGGGGCTTGTTGCTGCAGATGTCTGAGCTGCTGGCAGCGATTTCATACCCAAACTTCTCGCATCACATTGTTGAACATAACTCAATTTATCCATAACTCAAGGTTGATACATTTAAAGTGCATGTGCATGTTTAAGGAAAAAAGTTATTTGAGGAAAACCATGAGCGTTGGCATCCTGCAGTGGTATGTTTAGCTGCCCTGCTCGCGGCCTGTGCAGGTCGGAGCAGCTCCAGTGATGACATGTGTTGGGAACGCCGAGGTGTTGACTCGGATGTGCGAGAGCCCGCAGGGCGTTGGTGCTGATGTATGGAGCATATCTGGGGAGGGGGGTTCAGTGCAAATGAAACATCTACCACTTCTCTCTCTGACTGACACAGATGCAGATTTATGTCCTATGTGTCATTAAACTGTCACCAGAAAACGTATAAACTGACTTTCCATTGCATTTGTGGTACTCAGAAGAACAGAACCAAATTAAAAATAACAGGAACTCACCGTAAATTATTTTGACTACAGAATTACTGCAAGACTGAAATCTTAAATCTTCTACTTCCTTCCTGACGGCTAACTATTCGCTAGTTAACTGCAGCCAGCCGTCGGTTCTGGCAGAGCCCGACCAGACTGCTAGCTGTGGCTAAGCCGACTGTCAATCAAAACTCTGCGCTCCAACAGTGATTACCGATCTTTGGAGCCGGCCCCTAGTGGTCAGTGGAGGAACTGCGGTTAGCTCGAGCCCAGAAGTCTGATAGCTGGTGTTTAGTGACGACTGAGGGAAGCTGAGCGTGTTCCAACGAGCTGCCAGACTCGTCCATCCTTTTACCTGTTCTTGGGTGGACGGGGTGTCGTAGAGCTCCTGCCGGGACGCCGTCGCCCGTAGTTCTGACCCAGGGGTTTGAGAGGTGCTCTGAAGAAAATTACTACTTTTTATGTCAAAAATACAACAGATGGTTTCCTTAAAATCCTGCATTAGGCTATTGTTTCCTGCTTTTTCCCATTTTTAAGTTCAAGTTCAAGTTGACTTTCTTAGTACCCGTAGATAGATTTGTCTTGGCCAACATCCCTCAAATGTGTCTAAAAGAGTGTAACAAGAAAAACTTCACTCTAGTACTCCATTCCTGGCTTTTTATTACAGTGTTTTTTTGCGCCGTGAAAAACGCTTCCTTTTTCCCCCTTTCCTGTCAATCATTGCGCCGCTCCTCCTCCAAACCTCCTCCAACCAACCGCTACACACTTCTGCCGGCGTCTCCACACAAACGCGCGCACACCGAACCACAAACAACCACACACACAGCCCATACAGGGCGACTACAGCCCGGGGATGAAGTCCAACCGGGACCAGAGGACCGGGACCGCAGCTCCCCGCGAGCCATACGCTCACAGCGGCGTCGGAGAGTTAAGCCGGGAGCGTCAGGCGAAGCATGCACGGAAAAGCAGCAGGGCGAAGCAGACAGTCCACAGCAAACAATCATAAAAATAAAGGCATGCAAGCAGCAGGGTCCCCTTATCTTAAGTCCAGTCAGTGGCCGCGGGTCTTCTTAGCAGTTTTCCTCCGGTGATTAGAACAAAAGAGGCTCTAAACAACTCTGTGTTAAGCCTGATTTATGGTTCCGCGTTAAATCGACGCAGAGCCTACGCCGTAGGGTTCAGCGTACGGTGCGCGTCGCCGCGTAACCCTACGCCGTAGGCTCTGCGTCGGTGTAACGCGGAACCATAAATCAGCCTTTATGGTGCGCTGGAGAGGAGAGGAGGCAGGGAGCTGGGTGGAGGGGGCGGTGATTTAGCGGGTTGTTACGTAACGACCCGCCACCAAACCAGGTGCGCTGTTTTTGCACAGTTATGCGGAAAATCCCAGAAAGCACACAATACACTGAATGTTAAAAGTTCATTGTTTTTTGGGTGTAATTGATGTCAAGACACCCAACAAAACACAAAAATTCAAGAAAAATGTGTTTTTCATGTCACAATAAAAAAGTTTCTTCTTAAGAAAAAACTTAAGAATAAATGGTATTCTTGAAATAAAAGTTCTCAAATTTGTTCTTGACTTTTTTCTTAACTTTAAGACAACCTTGACCTGTCTTAAAATTTCTTCTGTGAAAAGGTAATAATAATAATAATAATAATAATAAGCCTCTAATATCACCTTTTTCAACACATTTTAGACAAGTTTAGACTAGTAGGTCATAGTTTGAGGATATACTTTGTAATTAATTACACAAAATGCATGTTAACTGTTTGTTAGCATGTTAGTTAATAATGATACATTTTCCCGGTTAGTGCATCGCTGCGATGTTTCCATACACTTCACTACAACTTCATACAGGTTTTGCCAAAATGTAGCATGTAAAGAATTGTACATCTGCAACGTGCAGGAATTACCTGGACGGCGGCGTGCAGGGATTACCTGGACGGCGGCGTGCAGGGATTACCTGGACGGCGGCGTGCAGGGATTACCTGGACGGCGTGCAGGGATTACCTGGACGGCGGCGGGCGTGAAGGGATTACCTGGACGACGTGCTACTTCTGGGTACATTTCCAGTGCACAACTGACCAGCCCCATAATGCAGTGGGGCCTCTACAGCAGTTCACTTCCTGCTAATTACTTATGACGAGTTTGTGCAGTATGCAGTTTCAAAAAAATCACCCACATCCTCAAACTGACAAAACCTGAAGCCGTTTCAGAAACTAAAGCCGATGCCACCTGTACCGTGATACCTCGTTGGCCATTTCCAGTTTTAGAATGTGGAAGTAAACAATATAGATTACTGCGATCCGCCTTTCCCACCGTTGTCGTGGTTGGGAATAAAGCATGCTTGGTCGAGGGGTCAGCTGCGGAGTAGAGTTACTCTGGAAGTAAAGGTAGTGGACCACACGTCCTGCAGCCTCTGCTATCCTTCACTTCACTTTCACATGGCTCTCTTATTAGTTCTTAGAAAGAAAATTCAGTTTCAGAAGGTGGAAAATTTCTAAGTTTCCAAGGTTGAAAGACAAAGTATAACCTTGAAAACAAAGACTTCTTTAAATACTTGCAGCTGAGAGATTATTTCACAAAAGAAATAAGGTCAAATGAAACTATAAATAAAGTGATTGGTGTTGTTATTGATTCATACAAACAGAAGAGTCCCTGCCCATTTCTGATTTCTATCAAGCTTTGGGTTTATATAAAAGAGAAATGGGAAGCAGAACTAAAAATCCAAAGAGACACAATGTACATCAACAAGTTCATCAATATGGAGGGAGTTCTACTGGAAAAACCTAACTCGCTATTTTATAACACCGAAAATAAAATCCAGGCAACTAGCTATAGGACAAGACTGCTGGAGATCATGTGGGAGTGTGGAGGCAGATCATACACACATCTTCTGGAAGTGTATGAAAATGAGGATATACTGGCAAAACGGTTGTTAAAAATGTCTTGGGATAAGAAATCCCAAATACTTGTCCAGTGATGTATCTGGGTAATATCAAGAAGGTTGTAATGAAAGATGTACTTGACCAAAATATCACTCGCAGCAAGTCAGAAAGCGGTCACAAGACACTGGCTCAACCTGAACACAGTGGTTGGAAACTGTCCAGGAAATCTTTGTTATGGGAAAATTGACAAACCGGTTGAGACTCAAAGAAAATGTATTTGAAAAAAATGGGAAACATGTTACTTATATACGAGATGTGACACCAACTGAACAAATAGAGTCTGGAACAATGGACTGAATACTGGTATCTCCAGACGTTTGTGAGTGTAAGTTTATAAACTTGTACCTTGTTTGGTGTATTGATTTTGCCTACATAAATGTGAAAACTCAATAAAAATGTAAGAAAAAACATTAAAATTGATTCTTCAGAACTATAAAAATATTTAAATGATCTTGAGAAATTACAATTTGCTTGTCTCATTTCCTCTTCTGCTTATCCTTATAGCGATAAAAATCTAATAGACACGTTCACATGTAAAATCTGTTGGGTTTTTTATATTTTTTTTTGGTTGTAAATTTGATAGTATGTGTTTCATTTTAAGGTTGATTGGATAAAATAAACAGAGTTGGAGACATAACTTTGAATTCTGCTGGGGTTTTGATGTTTGTGAGGCAGGCAGGAACAGTCATGGCTGTGGGAGTGATAAACGCTCATGGTGAGGATCCGACTTGTGTGTTTGTCAGACAGTGAAGTTGACTCGTATGTCCTCAGTGCCCTTCCTTAATGTGTTCTCCTTCCTCTGAGCCCGTCAGCTGACAGCAGCCGTGTTGTGTGAAAGCACAACTGTGTCATTCAGCGTGGGTGTGGGAGGTCCGAGGCCTGGAATGTGTAACAGCTGGATGTCGCAGCTTGGCAGATGAGGAGGGATGAAGGCGGAGGAGGAGGAGGAGGAGGAGGTGGAGGAGAGAATCCCTCCGACCTCTGTGGTCTGTCTGTGAGAACCTGGAAGTGCTGCATTTTCCGAGGATTTTCTGGGATGAGTTAATGTAGTTGTTCCCCCGAGGACGGCAGCTTGAGACGGGCCCCTCTTCCTCCCGCCTCTTCCTCAGCTGCCGTCTCTCAATCGTCCCTCACGCCGCTGCAGCGCTTCCCTCCAGCTGTGCCGTTAATCTCAGGGGTGAGCTTACGAAACACCAGAAAGTCGACTCGCTGCTGTAGTTCATGGTGCAAGCATGGTGCTTGTGGGTGGATGTGAAAACGCAGCAACAAATCACCCCCAAACCTGCGGCCTGTCAGACGGGTGGAGCTGAAGGCCGTGTCCCTTCGCTGCTCTCTGTTTTGGGGACGTGAAATCATCTGTTCTGCTGCAGGTCATTTATTTTGCGTCAATATCAACATTTGCAGGAAATTCTCACAGTATCATCTAGGGTGTCATCAGGGTTCATTACATCCACCCATACATCTACTCTCCTCACCTGACGGATGTTAAAAAAAATACAAATGCAGTTCCTCTACTGGCCACTAGGAGCTGACTCCAAAAGTGAGTCCATCTCCATGTTAAAACGTCAAATTTGCAGCAGAAATAAAAACATTTACAGTCTCATTAAAAAACATTTTTGGTATCCGTAGACAGAGTATAGAGCAGGTGGATTTATATTTGACCACATCAGGTAAAATTATATAAAGCCACAAATGTATGAGTAAGGGGTGTGCCTTTTTGAGTGACAGCTGGTTGTAGCATCAATGGCTTACTGTCATCACTTTAATATCCTTTTTTTAAGTTAATTTGACACCTTTGAGCCCCAAGCTCTTCGTCTGTTAGCTGATTCCAGCAGATGAAGCAGCCAGGGTCCTCTACCTTCACCTCTGACCGTTCCAGGACCGTTCCAGGATCGTTCCAGGACCGTTCCAGGACCGTTCCAGGACCGTTCCAGGTTCATTAACGGACCGCTGGCCTGCTCCACCACCTGTTGCTCAGTTACCTGGATAACCGTTCTGATTTGGGAATTCACTTTCTTCTTACTTAATGACAACTTTTCAGCATCCAGGCATTCAAGAACAGACGTAACATTATTTATTCATTGAGGGAACTTTGCTGTTGTAAATCGCAGTCAAAACTAACTTTGATTTTATTTCTGCTGTTTCGTAAAGGTAGGAAAGGTGATTTATGGATGATGTCATGTCTGTTGACATCCGAACAAAGCATCAATAAAAATGTATGTAGCGGTTAACCCCAAACACTGCAAATGTAGCTCTCACTCATATAGCCACACCTGCAATAATGAATATATTTGAGGTTTGATATTGTTTCACCTCTTGAGTTACAGACAGTTACCATGGCGGTGAAATCCAGCTGCAGGGAGTGTAGCAGGCAGTAACTTTGACATTTTAACGGGGGGGAGGGGGGGAATCAGTGGAGATCGACTCACTTTTTGTGTCTCCCCCTTGTGGTCGTTCAAGGAGCTGCACCTTTCATCCATCACTCCATGGACCTTTCATTGCCTAAAATATAAATAGGTTGTCCTTGGTGTAAAGAAACGTGCTTGGGCCCTGGCCTTTGCATATGATCATAAAAACCCAGTAAAAATGAAATAGATTCCTGAGGATGTCCTTAAGTATCAGAACAAAAGCCTGGACTGCAAACACAAAATGTTTCACCTCAGTTAAGTTTGTAAACTTGTAGCGCACCAAACTCTTTCTTCAAACCACACAAGAGCGTCCTCACTGCTCATTGGTGCTTGAAGATCCTGTGTTTTGCACTGATTGTCCTCTGTCATGTATCGTGTTTGTATTTTCAATTTCGCTAAATACATCAGTTTGAAAATTAGTATGTATCTCACAGAAATGTGGAAATGCCTCAAAACAGGATTTTAAGCCTTTTAGACTGGTTTGGGTTTGTTTCCTATCATGACCGGGAGGACCACACCAAGACCACACTAAGACCACAAAAAAGTGGTCTTGTTCTTGTCTCGGTCTCTCCAGGTCTCGGACTCGGATCATTGAGATGCCGTTACCAAGGTGACAGAATCTGGAATCAGCAGTTCTTCCTCTTGTTAATGTACAGTTTTGTAAACTATTTGTATTTTACATTTGATTTAATGTTTTGGTGCATCTGCATGTGTGTCTGTATTTAATTACAGTTTTGTGTTTATAACGGCCTTGTTTGAATAAATATATGAAATAATATTTGCATATCGTTGTGATTGATTAAGCATCAGGTCCATTTCAGTGATGCTGATATACGGTGTAATCTGATTACTATAATGGTAAATAATGTAATTTAAATCTTTAATATTTAAAATTCAGGTTTCATCTCCAAATTCAGTCCAATTTAAATCAGTAACATTTACTATTGATTACTTTTTTGAGGTGCAGGGGGTGTTGGAGCTGGTTATTCTGTTGGAGGACTTTGGGACTAGTTAGTAGTCGTGTCAATCCTTAAAAGCACTGGAGTCAATCCTCCAATAGTGTAGAAATAGCGGTAGTGCAGTCACCACACATATCTGATCTCAGCTGATGGATGGAAACATTTATAGTGAGTTCAACATCATCATCCACTTCTCTGTGTTATTGATCTGCAGTTGAATACAAGCTCATATGGAAACTAGCTGAACCAGGAGGCAGAA
The DNA here is from genome assembly GCF_033807715.1 of Cololabis saira. NCBI lineage: Eukaryota > Metazoa > Chordata > Actinopteri > Beloniformes > Belonidae > Cololabis > Cololabis saira. Next base: position 551,156 of record NC_084610.1, on the reverse strand, counting down.
TGAGGAAATGACTAGGTTTGTTTGGTTCTCGGTCTCGAGCTGAACTGGTCTTGGTTTTGTGTCGGTCTTGATCTTCTCTGGTCTTGGTAGTGTCTTGGTCTCGGTTAAGGCGGTCTTGACTAGAAGTCTACTCAACAGTAAAAAAACAAACAAAACCAAGAGTGAAATCAAATTTCCTGGGTTTGTTTTAAGGCTCCTACGCTGAATTTTTGTCCGTCTCCGATGAAAGAATTGTGGTAATATCTGTCATCACGGGTCCAAAACAACTAGTGTCACAATCAAATACTGCATTGTTTTTAAAGCTAGGGTCTACGATTTTACATATTGTACATTTTTATCAAAATCATTTATTGATATGGCCCAATAGTGTTACCTATGAAAAATGATTAGCAAAAAGACCCAAAAGAAAATATTTCTTCTATCTGCTGTAATCCTGCAAAGACGTCAACCAACAGGCGCCATTCGGCCCCAACGGCGCCTGTTGGTCAATCTGCTTGAATATCTATCTATCCATTCAATCATATTATCTATCTAATCATCAGGATCAGTGTCTGTCTGTCTGTCTGTCTGTCTGTCTGTCTGTCTGTCTGTCTGTCTGTCTGTCTGTCTGTCTGTCTGTCATTTTCTATCTATTCAATCATATCAGTATCTATCTATCTATCTATCTATCTATCTATCTATCTATCTATCTATCTATCTATCTATCTATCTATCTATCTATCTATCTATCTATCTATCTATCTATCTATCTATCTATCTATCTATCTAATCATATCAGTATCTATCTATCTCAACCCACTGGCCAGTTGTGATCCATATTCAGGGAAGTGTCAGGTTACTACTGGCAGCAGGAAAGCTCCTCCACCGTGTTCAGGGGAGGAGCTTTGGTGTGTTGGGGCATCTCTCAGTAATCCCATCTATCATCATATTGCAAGCCTGCCCCCATCCTCGGGGCTCCCCCCCACTCCTCCATCCGTGAAGGGTTTTCTTCTTGTGAGCAGCAGCCGTGCAGAGGGAGGGTCCCTGACTGAGCAGCCGTGTCTCCCAGCCGTCGTCCAGTGGATGTTCTGGTTCAGGTGCTGCTTCGGGGGAACCAGGGACCAGCATGTTCACCATCCAGATGTGGCCACTTCTCTTGGTTCTCTGTGCTGGGAGCACGGAGGCCTGGTTCTGGAAACCAGGTCAACAACCCAGTGCAAAAGGTCCAGGAACTAAAGTAGCTCCAGGAATCACAGGAGCTCCAGGAACCACAGGACCTCCAGGAACTGCAGAAGCTCCAGGAACTGCAGACGCTCCAGGAACTACAGGAGCTCTGGGAACTGCAGACGCTCCAGGAACTACAGGAGCTCCAGGAACTACAGGAGCTCTGGGAACTGCAGAAGCTCCAGGAACTACAGGAGCTCTGGGAACTGCAGAAGCTCCAGGAACTACAGGAGCTCCAGGAACTACAGGAGCTCCAGGAACTGCAGAAGCTCCAGGAACTACAGGAGCTCCAGGAACTGCAGAAGCTCCAGGAACTACAGGAGCTCTGGGAACTGCAGAAGCTCCAGGAACTACAGGAACTCCAGGAACTGCAGGAGCTCTGGGAACTACAGGAACTGCAGAAGCTCCAGGAACTGCAGAAGCACCAGGAACTACAGAAAGTCCAGGAACTGCAGAAGCTCCAGGAACTACAGGAGTTCTGGGAACTGCAGAAGTTTCAGGAGCTCCAGGAACTACGGGAGCTCCAGGAACTGCGGGAGCAACTGCAGGAACTGCAGAAGCTCCAGAAACTACGGGAGCTCCAGGAACTGCGGGAGCAACTGCAGGAACTGCAGAAGCTCCAGGAACTGCAGAAGCTCCAGGAACTACAGAAGTTCCAGGAACTACAGGAGCTTCAGAAACTACAGAAGTTCCAGAAAATACAGGAACTACAGAAGCTCCAAAAACTACAGGAGCTTCAGAAAATACAGGAACTACAGAAGCTCCAGGAACTGCAGGAGCTCCAGAAACTACAGGAACTACAAAAACCCCAGGAGCTAAAGAAGATACAGGAACTACAGAAGCTCCAGGAACTGCAGAAACTACAGACACTAAAGATGCTCCAGGAACTACAGAAGCTCCAGGAACTACAGAAACTACAGAAACTAAAGACGCTCCAGGAACTACACAAGCCCCAGGAACTACACAAGCCCCAGGAGAGACCAATGCTACCGCAGGTGCGGCTACCACGAGCAGCGACGCAGGACTGAAGGAGGACGGCCTCGTAACCGGGGAGGAAATCACCAGCGTGGCCACAGGAACTCGTAAGTCTGTGGACGCGTGGGACGCCAGCCCGCCCGGCGCTACGCCTACCGGGACGGCTAAACCAGGCAGGTTGGGAGGGGAGAGGGTGGAGGGGGGGTCTGGGCTCGGGAACGAGAACGGGTCCAGGACCGGTCCGGGCTCAGTCGTAGCTACCGATATGTCTGATATTAACCTGACTGCTGCCTCTGCTCCCTCTTGTCTCCCTGTGCCCTCTGATTGGCCCATTTGCAAAAAGCCAAAGTCTTTCATGCTGCCCAACTTTTTCAACCACACGTCGGTGGAGGAGGTGGGGGCGGTCCTACGAGAGTGGGCGTGGCTGGCAAGGGCGGGGTGCCACCACAGCGCAGAGGGGTTCCTGTGCCTCCTGCTGGCGCCCAGGTGCCCCCCCCGGGCCCCGCCCCCCCCGCACCTGCCCTGTCGCAGCTCCTGCCTCGCGCTGCAGGACGGCTGCTGGGCGTCCCTGGAGGACGGGCGGCTCCCGCTGGACTGTGGCCTCCTGCCCGCGAGGGCCCCGGGACCCGGGCCGCCTGGCTGTGCGTCAGTTAGTGGCGTTGCAGGTAACCGCGGGCCGGAACGTTCCTGTGTGCCCATGATGCTTTTCACATCCACGTCTCTTGTCTAGGCTGTTTTTTGTTTCGTTGTCCAAACACATTGAGTTTGTTTACCTTTTTAGAGTTTCAGGGTCACCTGGAAGGAAAAGAAATATGACAAGAAATTTCAATTGAGCTCATAGTTGTACAAGGAAACATTGGTTAGACGAGAAGTTGATATGAAAGTTACAATTTAAAGGTCATAATATGGAGAAAAGTTGCCAAAGAAACAAAAAAAAATTAAAGAAAGAAAAAATTCAAAATTTTACAAGGTAAAACAAAAAAGCCATAATGTTTAAATAAAGACATAAAACTTGATTAATGTAAGAGTAAGAGAATTGTAAGTTGCAATTTGACAAAGTTGTAATATCTGAAATAAAGGCTGTAATGGAAATAAAGTAGCGATATTTAAAAAAAAAAAAAGACAAGAATAAAGTCATAAAATGTTAAAAATAAATTACAAAGAAAAGCGAAAAACAAATGTGTTTTATGAAAAACAAAATACAAAAAAAAATACATTTTTGTACTGGTTTTGTCAGGATTTCCATATCAATTTTACTTATTTATAAAGGACCATGTAAGTTTATGTTTTAAACATAATGATTTCTCCATCTCTGGAACCTTTTATAGAAGAGTGAGAACTTTTGGCAGTGATATTAACAGGTGATAAAAGTCGACTGCAACGTTGTCTTGTAACGTAGGTTTTCCTCCTCATGCAGCATCGCTGAGCTTTCACATCCCACTCCAGAGATCCAACTCCAGCATTTCTGATCTTGCTTGTCTCCTCGTGCCTGAGGATTTCTGGTCAGCGGAGTCTCAGAGAAAGTCAGCGGAGCCGTCCATGGTGGGAGGGGAGGGGGTGACATTCATGACAGGAATCGTGGGTGGGAAAACCCGCTGCTCCGAGGAGAGAGAGCAGCGACTAAGTGCTCGGTTTGGGAGTCGGTGCAGCTACGCCGCAGCCAGCAACAAGGGAGCTTTGTGGCTGGAGCAAGACGGGGCGGCTCGCCGGCTCTGCCAGGGGTCAGAGGGCACCGCCGGGCCGCCCTCTGACACCCGTAACACATGATGGGTGGCAGCGTAAGATGGGCAGACAGTGGCGGGATGGGCAGAGACGGACAGTAGCACTCTTTGTGGTAGAGGCTTTTATATGGACGGGGAATTACCCCGTTCTGCACAGCTAGAGGTCAGTTTCAACACCCAAATCTGCATTTTGCATTTATCTAAAATTAATCCTGAACTATTTTCAGCTGGCTAAGGCTGTGCTCAGATTAAAAATATTTCCGCCCAACCCAGATGTTGGTTCCCTCTACTGCATCTGATAATGTGCGCTTGCTGCCTGAAAGTAACAGAATTGTCTGTTATTAGTATTATGAAGAGTTTAAGCCAGCCCCTAGTGGTCAGTAGAGGAACTGCATTTTCTCTTAGTTACGAGCTTGATTGGGACCCCAAGATGATTTACAACTAGGTATGTCCCGATACCATTTTTTTCACACCGAGTACGAGTATTTTAATTTGTGTACTCGCCGATACCGAGTACCGATCCGATACTTCTACCACAAAAATAACTAGGCTAAAAATGCAATGAAAAATGCAATGAATTGGAAGACAGGTTTTATTTGGAAGAGATATTCAATTTTAAATAAAACTCAGCCGGCCGGGCTTTCCTCCGCGCAGTCTCGTCGCAGGAACATCAACTGAGCATGTGCGGTGTTTCACCTGAAGCCGTCCGTGTGAAACAACATAAACAATCAAATAGAATTTAAAAAACAGGCTAAATGAAATGATGTTACACACTCTTGTACAGTAGGTGGCGATATGCACCTTAAAGTTGGTTGCGATCCGCCAATAAAACAGAGAAGAAGAAGAAGAACATAAACAATCCCATTGTTACAGTCCGGTTATAGAGAGTGATACATGAGTGAGACTGGCAGTGCCGTTTCAGGCAAGATAGCGACAATTAATGTAAGCAGGACGTCAGCAGGACGACGACAGAAGCAAGACAGGCTGTGGGCTGTCGGTGGGCTAATGCGGCTAACCGGCTAACATGGCTAACGGCTAACTGGAATGTAACAATGGGATTGTTTATGTTGTACTGTGAGTTATGTGGAGAGTTTATTAAAGGAGCTTGAGCCTCCTTTTAAGAAATGAGACTCTCTAGCCTCCTTTTAAAGTTCCCTGTGAGTAAAGGTAGGACCCCCTCGTAAACGAGTTGTTACAACTCAAGGGGCGTATCCTACTATAAATAAACAACTTCAACAACCAAAGGTAATACTCAACTGTCCAGTTTGTATAATTAAGGAAGATAGAACAAACTGAAACATGGAACAGCTACAGCCACAGAGCTGCTGCTCAGCCAGGCTGCCAGGCCCGGGGAGCCTCGGGGCGGCTCAACGTCTCCCCCTAGCGGCGCTAAACAGTAACTACAACAATGAAGTATCGGTGCGTGGTATCGGAGAATTTTTGCGAGTACGAGTATATGAGGGCAGTATCGGCCCCGATACCGATACCAGCATTCCTATTTACAACCTTCTTCCAACTGTGGAAATTTGTCTGCAACCTTGAAATTCCTCTTAGATTTGTTACGTGTTGAAATTTTGAGGCGTTACCGTATTTTATACTACACTTTTACCAGAAGCTTTACACATGGCAGCTGTGGTCGACTTCTGCTGTAGTGGCCCATTGCATTGTGGGATAAAGCATGCCAAGACTGGTCAGTTGCATATTAAATGCTGTATATGAGAAATATAATATTTTCATTATACAGAAGTACATCATGTGGATATTTTTCAGTTTGGGCATCTGTTTTAACATATAAGACACAACATTTTTGCATTTTGAAGGTCACAGGGTCAGTTTTCTGTGAGCAAGCACCAGGGGTACATCGTGGACAGGTTTATTGAACCCTCCATATAGTATCTGAGGAGACCAAATCCATTTCTTGTACCAGGCTTTAATATGTTTATTTCTGCCGTGAGGTTGGACGTTTTAAGATGAAGAAACTGGCCCCTAGTGGCCGTCATTGGAACTGCAATCAATCTTACTTCCTTGTTTAATTCAACCCAGAAACCCAGATGTGGCCCCTTGATTTGAGCTGACAAGTGAAGAGAAGCATCAACTCTTTGTCGTAGAAGAACAAAGAGGCCGATGAAACACAGCAAGCAGTATTATGAGTTTAAGAGCTCTGGACATAAACAGAGTTTTGTGAGGTTATCCAAAGTAAACTATTCACATATTTCAACCATTACAAATCTTTTGTTTGTGTTCCAGGTTATATTTATTCACTTTGAGCAAGTCTTTCACAAAGAAAGGTTTATTTTGTTCCAGTCTGCAGTCTTTGTTGATTAGCTGTCAGCCGCGCTCATCAAACCCGGATTAGGATGTGATGGGGATCAGAAGCTGAAGTGATGGCCCTCCGCCTGCTCCAGCTCAGGACTGAGGGAAAACAGCTGGATGGCATGGGTCTCCTGCTTTTAGTGTGATTGGGAGAGTTTTACATCATATTCAATCATGGTGTATCATTACAGTCAGTTTAGTTTGTTATTGCTGGGGTAACGTCCTAATAAGGGCTGCAGCGGTAATAAGGGGTTTAAAAAGCTCAGGATAAGCACGGAAACTGAATACTGTACGTGCAAATGCTGAAAGTACTAAAACTGCTCACAAAGAGAAGGCCCTTTGTGGATTGTTTGGTCGAATGAGCTGTTTTTGCCAAAAAAGGACATTACAGGTCTTGTACAAATGCATCCGAGTGACTTGACCAAACACATTCTGGGCTGTGGAAACTTAAATGAGGGTTTTTTTGGACATTTTAAGGCCAAAACAACAGCTGTGTCCGTTTAACCTCAGAAACTGGTTGTGTTTGTGTTTTCGGCCATGAAATCCAACCTCCTTTTTCACGCCTCGTCTTGTCTCCATGAGTCTCCTCCAGGGAGGAATGAGGCGCTCCACACTTGTAAAACCTCTGGAGGAGTCCATTAGTTCCACAGCGACGTGTCGGCGGGTTTAACGGGCATGCTCTGCGCTACGCGTCCCTCATGGCCCACTTTCCCATGGATATCGGACACGCATTTCCTCCTTCCTTACGTCTGCCCATCTGTCTGTCCCTGCTTCCTTTCTCTGGGGATGTCTCTTCTGCAGGCGTTGAATTTCCCCACTTACATGCCTAAAAACATCGACCTCGGACCTTTGTGATCCCCTGAAACCCAATATGCATTAAGTCATTTGTAATTGTAAATGCCTTCAGGGCTGTGAGTTATTCTTGTTTTTGAAAAAAAAAAACCTTGTTAGCAGAAATTTGAGCTGTGATATAGATTAAGTTATTAAATGCCTGAAGCTTCTGTTTTTACTATTTAAGGTCTCCATTATAAACACCCTTAAAGCTTATCCTTAAGACTTCCCTAAACATTTATTTAAAGTTTCTTTTCTTACCATTGGCACAATCAGAAAGAAAACTTGCAAGAATAAAAACAGATCCAGAGCAACCATCCATCCATTCTTACATGTTTAATGAGATGAATTTAAGAAAACCTCTGTGTGCTCGTCGTAGGCATTTGTTTACATCATCTAAGGGGCGACGTCTAGCTTCCTCGTGTAACGCAAACCAGGAGATGAAGAAGATTGAAGTTCCTTGACTGGCCACTAGGGGCTGACTCCAAAAGCCAGTCAATCTCCGACCTCCATGTTAAAAGTCCAACTTAGGAGGAATAAAGAAATGTACGACTTAGTTTAAAAAACTGTTTTGGTCTCCATAGTTAGATTTCACATCCATGACTTGGCTTTTTTTTTCTAATACTCAGAGGTGGCAGCAATAACAGGCCAGAAGCCTATAAGACAAGTTTCTGATTATTGTATGAACTTTTTTTTTAAATATTTTTATATATATATATATATATATATATATATATATATATATATATATATATATATATATATATACACATACATACATATATACATATACATACATACATACATACATACATACATATATATGAGGGGGATAGTGGGGGTGGGGGCAGAAACGGGAACAGCCAGTGACACAAACAGCAACCATTCCAGGTCTCTAAAACTAAATCGGCACTATGCTACTGTGATTTTGAGTGACAGCTGCAACGGTTTGTCATTATGTGAATGTTTTTTTTATTTTAAAACATATGGCTTTTTAAACCGTTAACTGTACAAGCAAACCTCCCAGTTAAGCTCGGACTTGGCTTTGCAGAGTCCTGCTACCTTTAACCCAGTTCCTGATTGGATTGTTACCAGCGGAAACTGGAGCTCATATCTATATGCATTTTAAAATTAGTCTTGAATCTAACAGTCAATTGCCAGGTTGATTGTAAGAATTCTCCTCGCTGAGTTGGAAGTCAGAGGCTGATGGTTTAAAACTCCTATTTCTCTGAGGATAGCACATAAAACTAAGAGCTGAGCAGCACGAGCAACAGCAAATGGTATGAATAAATAAAAGGTTTTTTTGCAAAAGGGGGGGGGGGGTATTCGGATACAATAACTGAAAACTGTATGTCTACTTGACAAACGAGTAAGTGCATTTGTTTTTTAGCTGCAGCATATCAGAGTTTATTGTTCTAAATAAGGGAAATTCATTCATCCAGCAAGGTTGTCACATGACCGGGAGAATCTCTGATCAGTTTGGGATTTGTTTGAAGTTTTTAAAAGGTGCTAAAAGAAATCCATCCATCCATTTATAATGTATTCCTGCTTATTCCTGTTGAGAGACAGGGATACAGTTATCCTCAAAATAAAATATCATGATTCTGGGTAGCTGACGTGTCCAGGTTTTCCAGGTTTGTTTTGTTTTGGATTTGCCTTTTGCTTCAGGGGGAAATATAAATAAAGTCAGAGCATGAGAAAGTGATTGGAGCTCCGACAACTTTAGGAAGTGTGTGGATTTGTTGCGTGATGGTGAGTAATGGTGCTGTAATGCTTTTGATACCAGTTTGTTGGCAGGCATTGCTGGTGCTAATGGGAGCCTTCACGTTAACTAGCTGCAGGGTTTCGTTGGTTGAGAGCTGTGGTTAAATGTCTGGAATCAGAACAGAATCTAGCTCAAGAAAACGTGAAGTTCCCATTCACATGTTGCAGCGGAGGAGTAAACTCCTCCGGACACATGACAGTGGTGATTGGTGCAGCAGCTGCAGCAGCTGTGCTGCTCTGAGACCAAGCAGGTGCCCTCAGTGGGAACTGACCACCCTGTCCTGCTACAGATCAGCTGGACGGAGTCCCGCAGGGCCCGGCTTAGCTGCTCCAGACACAGGAGTCCACAGTACGGACAGCCCGTGTCCACGGAGCAGGAGTGTTTTAAACATGCGTCTAATGTTGGATAGGGCTGTAACAATATATCGTGCCACGAAATTTTGCGATACATAAACGTCACAATACGCGTCGTGGAGGTGACAAACGTTATCGCGATATTGGATTATTAATATTAATCTATTGTGTTGACTAGTAACGCGCATCCGACCGCGCCTCGACCTGCGGACCAAAATCTTCCTCCGCTCAGAAGAAACTAGGACCGTTTTGGTCCCGATCACGGGACTCTTGCTGGGTTTTGAGCTCTGAACTTTTACTGATGTAAGGCTGGTGTAGAGTTAAGCCTTACCTTATTAAATTAAACCTTTTTCTGGTCGTGAGTAGGATAAACACGGGCACAACTTCTGCTGAGTTCCAGTGTACTTTAATGTCCCTCAACAGTGTAGGATTTTAGAACATCAACACAGCACCTAGTGCCGTACTGTGGCGTATCACTCCGCCCAATCTAAAACAGACTAATCACTACAGATAAACTGACTAGTGTCATTATAGTCCCTGATTTACATCAGAATATAAAGAATATATTTATAAAATAATGAACCCTGAATTACCAAAATAACCTTCTTAACAAAAATAAATCTCCTCTTACACTTATAAGGTTAGCATGAATCAATCTTTTTTATGATGTAAAATTGTATGTATTTATTTACTTTTATTTATTTATTTAATTTTAGTTGTTAAATTTCTGGAAAAGAAAAAAGTCAAATCATACATGAGAGAAACTATTCAGTTTGTGGCTAAATATTTGTACTTGTATGAAACTGAAGATCATAATGCAAACCTGACATTTACTTTTAGTTCAGTTTGTGGAAAATGTTTGGCCTGGCTTTCTCTTTAAAACTTAAACAGTTATAAAGCATTACAAACTGTAACAATAGGGCAAACACAGCATTGTTTTGTATTTTGTGTCTTTCAAATAAAAGACAATTTTTTCCAGTCATATGTTCCTCATTCAAGGTTGTTAAAAAAATACTGCTATAATATCATATTGTTATCGTGACCTCAATATCGTGTATCGTACCGCATCGTGAGATTAGTGTATCGTTACACCCCTAATGTTCGACCTGACCACCAGTTGGATGTGGATGAACAGACACTGACGGCAAAAAATGCTGCGATTAATATTGATTAAGTTTGTTTGTATATTTTGGTCCTTAAGCCAAGTATTGTCATTGTCAGCTGGTGATATTTAGATTTATTTATTAACGTGAGAACCACAGACGGTAGAAAAAAACGTTGGACAACCCGTCCGTGACGTCCCCCATCGGTTTCTGAAGTGCAGTTTTGAAGCCTTGCTTTGCAGCACCATGTTCCCGGGAACACGCCACCTCACGTCAGTCAGAGCTGCAGTAGCTGCAGAAGTTTACACCAGAGAAACCCATTACAGATGTTTTACCGACTAAATCTGAACGTCCCGCTGCATTTAGCCGAAGTAAAAACTCCTGATTACTTTGCTTAGCTTCATAGCAGAACGAAGACTGATGAGGAAGTGATGATGGATAGCCACTGGCTGAGCCCACTGTCAATCAAAAGGCATCATATAAGGAATAAATATATAGCTTCATATAAAATGACCAAAAAGTGCCGCCTCTCAAAGTTTAAACCAAAACATTTTTGCTTGAACCAGGCTGTAAATGTGTTCATTTACGGAAGAGTATAATGGGCATGCAGGAGAAAAAATATTTGAGAGGGGAAGATTTTTTTTTATTGTGCACTTCGAGAAAAAAGTCGAAATGTTGAGAAAAAAGTTGAAATATCGAGAAAAAACTTGAAATATCGAGCTTAATGTTTAAATACAATTTCAAGAATAAAGTAGAAATTTCGTGAATAAAATCGAAATTTTTGTTGAAAACCTTTTTCTCAAAATTGTACTTCAACATTATTCTCGACATTTCGACTTTTTTCTTGACTTTTCAACTTTTTTCTCGACATTTCAACTTTTTTCTTGAAGTGCATAATGAAAAAAAATCTTCCTCCTCTAAAATATTATTTTTATTTTTCTCCTGCCTGGCCCTAATACTCTTTATTTCTACTTTAAAGTTGGAGAGTTTAACGTGGAGGTCATATGGAGTTTGGAGCCGGTCCCTAGTGGTCAAAGGAGGAACTGCAATTTGTGATGCTTGCACATTGAACTCAACTCTCAGGATGGGATGTTGCCTCATGACAGCCGTCCTGCTTGTTCTGAATGGTGGATGTGGGTGAAGATTTCTGTCGCTCTCTTCGGATAAAGTGATGCTGCTCCGAAGACATTCACATCACGCGTGAACTTGGAAAACCATGACCGCTGACTTCCCTGATCCTTCAGAGCACACACTCTGGTTCCATGTGAACGTCTCATGAATCTCCAGCGACGGAGCGTGAAGGGTGGGCTGAGGGAACCGATTGCTCCCCTGTGATGCCGGTTCATGAGAACATGATGCTCGATCTGAGGCTGCTGCTCGTTTTCCTCTGGGCTGGTTCAGCTGATGGGAACGGGAAGACCGGCGGTTTTCCCATTAACTTGATCTGCTCTCTGTCTCAGACACTAAACCACCAACATATTGTTGCTGCTGCTTTTAAGAGTCCTGGTGCCTAACTTATTACACATTTTGCAGTTCAAAATAGTTTATAATGTGTATTTTGTCTGCTTAGTTGGGAAAAAACTACTTTCTATACCATAAATGTATGTTTTTATTTCTGACTCTTACGCCACAACCTTGTAAATGGTTGTACCCACTCTTTTTGTGCTTTCATTGTGTGGACAAAAAAATAAATTAAACCTCAGATGAACACTAGCATACAACTGCTTTTAATTTTGCTATTATTCAGTAAAAAAAAAGGTGCAGCTAATTATCAGTCTTTGATGAACTGCTCCTAAACCGCTGTGCAGACCTCTCTAAAAGGATTCAAATGAATCCTCTTAGATAGTTAACACAATGCCAAGAGGGAAAGACACAAGCACTGGAAACAGTTATGACATGTTTACTGAGCTTGTTGAATGTTAAAATCCACAATAGCACCATTACAAGAAGCTTGTTTGGAGCCGCACGGAGAAACACTGTTATGGCTGCACAATATAGTGAAAGTTTATCATTAAAATAACTGAGTAGTAACCTGATTGAGATGCTGTGTATGAGTGAATTTCCCCAAACTTTGAGCTGACGCGGCGTTGACACGACCACGTGAGAGCCTGATCAAAGTCCAACCACAAGCATCGGTTAAGATCATGTTATTGAAGCAGATACTTTGGATTCTCTAAGTGATTTTCTTTTTGTTTGCATTTTTCATTTGTTCTTCTGAGGTTGCATCTGAATCATAATGAGTATTAATCTTCCATAGGGTATCGATTCAAATGTCAAGAATCGATTCGATTCCGATTCTTAATATTCAGAATCGATTATCATGATTCGATTCGATATTGATTTGGCTTAATGTTATTTAAAATGTTTTTTGAGCTGTTGCAGGACTGTAAAATAACTAGTGAAATAATAATTTCACAATAATTATTGTGAAATAACTAAGAAATAAATAACTCAAACAGGCCTTTCAATATCCATTTACAGTGCAAAAAAAGAAAGAAATTGCAACAGTTCATGCAGTAAACAAATCATTTTAGCTTATCTAATGTATTCTGTCACCACGCACACATATTGCCATGAAGCACCTGGCATTTTTCAGAAGTGTCATGACAAACTGTGTGTCCGACTACTGGGATTAAAGTTAACTTGGTGAAAATGATGGAAAAATTTATTTTTTTTTTAAAATCGATCTTTAGACATAAGAATCGATTTTTAGGAATTAATATGAGAATCGATTTAGAATCGGAAAATCGATTTTTCTCAACACAGGCCTAATCTTCCATGTGGCCTCTCTTGCAGAAGGAAAAGTCGTGAGCTTGCTGCAGCTGATTGGAGACCCTCCCGGGGACGAGATCCTGAAGGTGTCCAAGCCGGACGGGGAGCCGTCCTACCGGTTCAGCCCTGGGGTGACGACGGGGCAGCCGGCGCTGGCCCACGTCCCCAACCCCCTGTACCGCCACTTCTCCCTCATCTTCAACATCATGCCCACCACCCCCGCCGCCTCCGTGCTTTTCTCCATCACGGACGGGAACCAGAGGTTCATGTACATCGGGCTGAAGCTCAGCGCCGTGAAGAAGGGCCGCCAGATGGTGCAGTTCTTCTACACGGAGCCGGACTCGGAGGAGTCGTACGAGGCGGCCAGCTTTGAGGTGCCGAGCCTGGTGGACACCTGGACTCCCATGGCGCTGTCCGTCTACGAGGATAAGGTCACCTTCTACCCGGACTGTGACAAGGAGCCTCAGGTGGTGAAGTTCGAGCGCTCGCCAGACCCCATGGATCTGGACCGCGGCGCCGGGATCTTTGTGGGTCAGGCAGGAGGAGCCGACCCCGACCAGTACGAGGTGATGCTCCTTTCTTCTTGCATTTCTATTCACCTGTACAGCACTTTGGTTGCCTTATGGCGTGTTGAAGCGCTTTATAAATAAGGTTTTATTTGGTTTGTAATAGGGATGCCCTGATACCGATACTGGTATCGGTATCAGGGCCGATACTGCCCTCATATACTCGTACCCGCAAAAATCCTCCGATACCACGCACCGATACTTGTAGTTACTGGTTAGCGCCACTAGGGGGAGATGTTGAGCCGCCCCGTGGCTCCCCGGGCCAGTCTGCAGCCTGGCTGAGCAGCAGCAGCAGAGCAGCAGCAGCTGTTCCATGTTTCAGTTTGTTCTATCTTCCTTAATTATACAAACTGGACGGTTGAGTATTACCCTTACTCACAGAGAACTTTATTAAACACTCCACGTAACTCACAGTACAACATTAACAATCCCATTGTTACATTCCGGTTAGCCGCGCCGACAGCCCCCAGTCTGTCTTGCTTCTGTCGTCGTCCCTTATTTTGAAATATGTCCACACTGCTGACGTCCCGCTGCATTAATTGTCACTATCTTGCCTGAAACGGCACTGCCAGTCTCACCCACAGGTATCACTCTCTATAACCGGACTGTAACAATGGGATTGTTTATGTTCTTCTTCTTCTTCTCTGTTTTATTGGCGGATCGCAACCAACTTTAAGGTGCATACCGCCCAGCCCCCGGGTCTCGCACTCAGAAGGCACGCTGATTTTTTTCCAGTGGCCAGCCGCGGTACTGCAACCAAAAATCCCATGTGGCCCAGAAAGCTTTTTTCCCATAGACCGCAATAGTTAAAGAGAAGCCTCTAAAACTGTTCACAGGACACCTCCAGCTGTAATCACCGGCAATTACTAATCTTTGTATTCTATATTTTTAAGTCATGGACTTTATATACATCAAAAATGTTTTATAACGGCCAGAAAAGTCAAAGAAAAGTCTCTTTCTGGGCGTGACGTCACGGCCGTGTCCGTGCACTCCACGGATGTATTATATTAATATATATTATATAATTATATTATATGAATACTAGGGCTGTTCGATTAATCGATTTTAAATCGTAATCACGATTATGTAATTAGAACGATGTTAAAACGTGAAACTCGTAAAATCGATTTTTCACTTTTTTTTTTTACCTTGTCTGCACACATATTAATGATTGATGGAAATACCTCTCAATACCTGCGACAAGTGCCCCATGGGAGAGGCTCTTTAGTGTAGGAGGGGGCATTGTAACATGCCACCGGGCATCCCTCAAGCCAGATGCGGTAGACCGGCTCGTGTTCCTTGCAAAAAACTTGCAAATGTGAATAGCAAATGTAATGACTGACATTACACACCTCTACCTCCTTCATGGGTTGCATTATTATTTAGCATGCAAAGACCCAGTTTAGTTTAATTAGAAAATGTCTTGTTTTATTTAATTGGAAATATAACTTACTGTATGTTTGCAAGTGCTGATTTGCTGATTATTTTTTTTTTAAGAGATAAAACTTTTATTATATTTTTTAAAACTTTTTTTCAACTTATTTGACAGAGTTTTGCACTTTATTCATTCATTTTTGGTTTGATAAGAGCAAAGTTTGCACTTAAAGCCCAATGGATCAAATGTTCAATAAAAAAACAGCATATTTGAAATCATTTCTTTGCCTTTTGTCAATTCACAAAATAATCGTAATCGTAATCGAAAATCGGATTTTGAGAGAAAAAAATCGAGATTTTATTTTTGGGCAAAATCGAACAGCCCTAATGAATACATTAATAATATATGTAATACTATACATGTAATAATATACATTAATTCATATATTATATTAATACATATTATATTAATATTCGCGTCATTGCCCCGGGGCATGATGGGAGGCCCCAGAGCATCATGGGAGGTGACTCAACTGCGCATGCTCTATGGGCCGCATAACGCGGAAGTAAACCCGGAAGTCAGGAACTTTTTCGGCGTATGCGCTGGCTGAGCAAACTCCATTGAAATGAATTTCATTTTCGATCTCCCATCCAGATTTTATTAATAGATCCATGATACCGCCACCTACTGTACAAGAGTGTGTAACAGCATTTCATTTAGCCTGTTTTTTAAATTCTATTTGATTGTTTATGTTGTTTCACACGGACGGCTTCAGGTGAAGCACCGCACGTGCTCAGTTGATGTTCCTGCAACGAGACAGTGTGGAGGAAAGCCCCGCTGGCCGAGTTTTGTTTAAAATCGAATTTCTGTTGCAAATCAAACCTGTCTTCCAATTCATTGCATTTTTAGCCTAGTTATTTTTGTGGTAGAAGTATCGGATCGGTACTCGGTATCGGCGAGTACACAAATTAAAATACTCGTACTCGGTGTGAAAAAAATGGTATCGGGGCATCCCTAGTTTGTAATATTTGTAATATTTGTAATATTTGCTTTTTGATTTGAGAACCTGATTGGACAGAAACTCCGGGTACCAGGTCCGGGTACCAGGTCCAGGTACCAGGTCCAGCTCCACATGTCCCCTGATCTGATGAGCAGATGTGTGTGTTGGTTTTAGATGTGTGTGTTGGTTTTAGATGTGTGTGTTGGTTTTCAGGGTTTCATCTCCACTCTGAAACTGGTGGGAGACCCTCGGGCAGCTGAGCAGTTCTGCGACTTTGACGACGCAGAAGAAGTGAGTGTATATGTGTATATTTATTTATTCATGTGTTGGTTTTACCCTTAGATCAGAGGTCGTGTGTTATTGCTTGCGTTGTGACATTCCTGTGTCTCTCAGGCTTCCGGCGACTTCGGCAGCGGCGACAGCAGCAAGAGTCAGAGAGGACAGGGTGTTAAGGTAATGGTTGGACTTCTGAAGTCCAAATGTTTGTTTTTGTGGATTTCCTGCTTAAACCCAGCAAACATCTGTACGCAGGGCTCTTCAGAGATTAGAAAAGGGTTTGAAAGAGGAGTATGAGGCGGTCCATGGTTAGATGTTGGCTCCAGGTTAACTGGGTGGCGGATGGACATGGGGCCACAGAAGGGCCCCACATTCAAACATTAGGTCTAGAAGTGTTTGGATGATGACAGAGTTGTTAGGATTTTGCCTTCAAGTGTTCAGCTTTAATTCACAAAGGTTTTACAAAAATAAATAATTTACTACATTTCCAGCAAAGCACCTCCATCATCAGGGAGCTAAAAGTAGTCGGAATGAATCCATTAGCTGAAGACTAGGTGAGTAGATAAAAGCTCTGGAGGTGATATCAGGTGATATCAGGTGCTGAGTTTGCAGCTGACTGGAACTCCTAAAAAGAAGTCGGAGAAGGTCTCAGGTGTGAAGGAAGAGGTTAGCAGACGTCAGGAACAAGAGGCTGCTGACAGAAGCTTCACAGTTCAGAGGATTTTTGACCCGAAACATTCCGTGAAAGCGACTCCAGCCTTTGAAATGAGATATTGTTCAGTGGCCGAGTCAGTGGCCGGATCTGAACCCAGCAGAGCTGCAGGATTTGAACCCAGCAGAGCTGCAGAACCTGAACCCAGCAGAGCTGCAGGATCTGAACCCAGCAGAGCTGCAGGATCTGAACCCAGCAGAGCTGCAGGACCTGAACCCAGCAGAGAGTTCTCCAGCAGAGCTGCAGGACCTGAACCCAGCAGAGCTGCAGGACCTGAACCCAGCAGAGCTGCAGAACCTGAACCCAGCAGAGCTGCAGAACCTGAACCCAGCAGAGCTGCAGAACCTGAACCCAGCAGAGCTGCAGAACCTGAACCCAGCAGAGCTGCAGGATCTGAACCCAGCAGAGCTGCAGGATCTGAACCCAGCAGAGCTGCAGGATCTGAACCCAGCAGAGCTGCAGGACCTGAACCCAGCAGAGCTGCAGGATCTGAACCCAGCAGAGCTGCAGAACCTGAACCCAGCAGAGAGTTCTCCAGCAGAGCTGCAGAACCTGAACCCAGCAGAGCTGCAGAACCTGAACCCAGCAGAGCTGCAGAACCTGAACCCAGCAGAGAGTTCTCCAGCAGAGCTGCAGAACCTGAACCCAGCAGAGCTGCAGGATCTGAACCCAGCAGAGCTGCAGGACCTGAACCCAGCAGAGCTGCAGGACCTGAACCCAGCAGAGCTGCAGGACCTGAACCCAGCAGAGCTGCAGAACCTGAACCCAGCAGAGCTGCAGGACCTGAACCCAGCAGAGCTGCAGGACCTGAACCCAGCAGAGCTGCAGAACCTGAACCCAGCAGAGAGTTCTCCAGCAGAGCTGCAGGATCTGAACCCAGCAGAGCTGCAGAACCTGAACCCAGCAGAGCTGCAGAACCTGAACCTAGCAGAGCTGCAGAACCTGAAGAGGCTGCAGGGAGGAAACGCAGAGGTCGGGGACGTCCGTCTCCAGATTTCAGGTTACCTGGACGTTAAGGATTTTCATCCAAGTATCAAAGAATATAATATAGTGCTTTTGAGCCCTGAAAACAGAGTTACTTGGTTTAAGATCCCTAAATGTGGTCTCGCTGGCTTCAGTGAAACGTGTCATAATCTGGCGATTCTGTTCATTTTTGCTTCAGTTTCCTATTTGTAAAAAAATGTATCAGATTTGACTCCCAATCTTGTTTCCATTGGACAGATTTTACTCTTTTTGTCAACAAAACCATGAAGTTATCCTTTATGTTGTATCTGACATCAGCTGATTTTTGTCTTCTTGGTTTCCTGTCATCACTTAAAGAACTGATCGATCCATTGATAAATGCAATCATGAAGGGTAGAGACCAACTGCGACGTCATGTGATAGTTAAACCAACCCCTTTCAAAATAAAATGTCATATTACATTAGGTGATGTGTATTCATGGACTGAAAAAGGTCCCTGTCTTTGTTTGACAACTCTTTCTCTTTATCCGTCCCGTATTCAGACCACTCCCCCAAGTCTGCGTCCCGTCCCCGAGCCCCCGCTGGTCGCCTCAAAGGGAGACAGAGTCACACAGACAGGTAAACCCAGGACACATGCAGAGAGAAACCCCCAGTACTGGACAGCTGGATATTCAGCCTGAGATGCTGGAGCTTCATCTGGACCTGGAAGCTTACAAACAGTAGAGGCATGGTACAATGCAGAAAGCACGTAGGTAGGCAGCAGACAGTACACAAAGTAAGATAGAGAGTGAAATTAAATTAAATAATACAAATTAAAAGAAAAGACAAGACAGCTAGGGGCACTTTGCAAGATTAAGTTCCTCTACTAAATTGCAAAGTTTCACAGAATTCTTCTTCTCCATAATTCAATTCAATTTTATTTATGCAGCGTCTATTACAACAGAAATTGTCTCTAGGAGCTTTCCAGAGAAAAATAGTGACATAGCTCCTTATGAAAAACATAACATCTGGTTTTACTTTCATGAATCTATTTTTATGTATAAAAACCCTCCCAAGAATGATGATCATGTTAATTGCCAAATGATGTGTTGGGTCTTTTACAAGTGAATTTTACAAACAAAACATTTTCTTTTGTTAGATTAGAGAAATTGACAAATTTAGGGAATAACCAGTCATACAAATCTTCCCAGAAAGCATTAGAAAATGTACAATCATAAAATAAATGTCCAGTTGTTTCAAAATATTCATCCCAAAAAGAACCGTTGTTGTGGACAAAATTAAATCGATGTCTTAAAAATTCAGCAGAGGGGTATATTCCATTAAGATTTTTAAAATGAACTTCCTTGCAACAGGAAACTTAAAGAATTTTGATCTTAAAGGAGCCGTCTGTAAGAAATGGCCAAAACTGGTACTGCAGTCACTGTCAAAATATTGTTGAGCGGCGTGTCCCCTCCCCCTCCTCCCCCCGACCAGAGGTTGCCAGGTAGGCTGCAGAATGCAGCAGGAACGTAGGCTGCCATGGCTGCGATAATTGGAGCCGAGCTGGCAACCCGGATGCCGAAACATTACTGACTTGGTGATTGGGAGATAGGTGGAGGGTGGAGCTTCAGAAACAATACTGACTTGGTGATTGGGAGATAGGTGGAGGGTGGAGCTTCAGAAACAATACTGACTTGGTGATTGGGAGATAGGTGGAGGGTGGAGCTTCAGAAACAATACTGACTTGGTGATTGGGAGATAGGTGGAGGGTGGAGCTTCAGAAACAATACTGACTTGGTGATTGGGAGATAGGTGGAGGGTGGAGCTTCAGAAACAATACTGACTTGGTGATTGGGAGATAGGTGGAGGGTGGAGCTTCAGAAACAATACTGACTTGGTGATTGGGAGATAGGTGGAGGGTGGAGCTTCAGAAACAATACTGACTTGGTGATTGGGAGATAGGTGGAGGGTGGAGCTTCAGAAACAATACTGACTTGGTGATTGGGAGATAGGTGGAGGGTGGAGCTTCAGAAACAATACTGACTTGGTGATTGGGAGATAGGTGGAGGGTGGAGCTTCAGAAACAATACTGACTTGGTGATTGGGAGATAGGTGGAGGGTGGAGCTTCAGGCCAAAACAAAAAATGACAACATAAACATCAGTTGAGGGCTGCAACTCCTCTTTTTAAACTGGAATATCCTGGCTTGAGTGCTGTTGTCAGTGACATAAGTATTTGAAATGAACATGATTTTTAAATGTCTGTTGACATATCGGGGTCATTTTATGATTCGTTTTATTATTGCTCTTACATACAGCTCCTTTAAGCTCTTAGCTTCTTTATCAGAAAAGAATTGAAAAATTGAGATTCTATTTGACAAGTATGGATACATTTATTTCACAAAAGTTTGCCGGATTGTAATATTAGGCAGTTTTACATTAGTGATATTGTGACCATTCACCAAAAGTGAGGGAAGACTTGGAATTACATTATTTGGACCTGAAAGCTTGTGTTTTTTGGTGTTGGAGTTCAACTTTCAGCAGCTCTGGAGCTCCCCCTGGTGGCTGTAGGAGGTGGCTCTTCCCCCTGAGCAGCAGACTGGTACATGTCTGTCTATCTGTGGCTGTCAGCTGGTCCCTGGTCCAAATCCTAGCAGCTTTTATAGGATTTCCCTTTGAGAATTCATGAAATAGTCTGGGTTTAATGGAATAAAATATGCTGAATGAGCCGTGACAGCAGCACAGATTCAGATTGCCGGCTGCTTGAAAAGCTTCTTAGTACCGGAGTATGCTGGTGGAAGCTCTCTCTCAAACCTGTTGGAGCAAATGAGGAATGTGGGAAAGTCCCAGAATGACCCTCGCTGTGTGACACTGGGCATTTAATTGAATCAAAATTCACTTTGTTTGGTTGTGTTGCTCCAGGAACAAAAATAAATCTGTGTGATCTCATGATAGAAGTAGTTTAGGGCACCGAGCAACAGTTATCATTTTAATATCTCATCAATACAATGGCAATAATAGGAGTGATTGTATTTTCTGTGATTCCTTCAAAATAAAACCCCCTCGTTATGAAGTGCTTTTATTGTGAAGCAGGAGGACAGATTATTAGTTTATTCAGCAACATTTCATAAGTTTGTGTTAGTAAACTCAAGACTGAGTGAAAGCAGATACATAAATGAAGAGTTATTTTCTTTAATTTTATCTGTTGCTGAGACTGGTAAACATAATTTACTATTTTAAGATTTCCACCAGTTTTCTTCTTCTTTGTGGTTTTCCCATGTTTAGTTTAATGATTGACTCACTACTGCCACTCCCCTTTGTCCGTATTAGTAAGTACTTACAGGACTGTCTCAGAAAATTAGAATATTGTGATAAAGTTCTTTATTTTCTATAAAGTTCTTTTACATTTTAAGATTAAGATTCCCAGAATATTCACATTTTTTGAGATAGGATATTTGAGTTTTCTTAAGCTGTAAGCCATGATCAGCGATATTAAAATAATAAAAGGCTTGCAATATTTCAGTTGATTTGTAATGAATCCAGAATGTATGACATTTTAGTTTTTGTAATTGCATTACAGAAAATCAGATTATTCTAATTGAGAAAAAGATGGATGAAATTCATCTTTGGATGGATTAATTAAATTAATAACTTTAGTGTAAAAGGCTCTTTGGACATTTCCCCGCAACTTTAGAGCTGCGCTCCTCTTTTCAAAGGCTCAGAAACTGCAGATTATTCTCTGCAGATTTTCTTTCAGATATGCTTTTATTTCAATTCAATTCAATTTTATTTATATAGCGTCTAATACAACAGAGTTGTCTCTAGACGCTTTACAGAGACCCATACCCAGAACATGACCCCCGAGCAGTTATTACATAAACAATGGCAGGTAAAAACTCCCCTAGTGGGAGAAAAACCTTAAGCCAAACAGCGGCAAGGAAAAACTCCCCTTTAGGAGGGAAGAAACCTTGAGCAGGACCAGGCTCGTAAGGGGGGACCCTCCTGCCGAGGGCCAGACTGGTGGGTCAGGGACGGCAACAGCACAGCAGGCAGGTGGAAGCAGCAACGGGATGACCAGGGGTGGGGACCGCAGGCCAGCACGCAGCTCCCGAAGCTCCGGCCCAATCATCAAGTCCCAGGTTGGGGTGCAGGGTCGGGGAAAGGTTGAAAAGGGGCAGGGCCAGGGAGAGGAGTCTTGAGGGATGAACCTTCTCCCCCGCCCAAAAGGGGCCGTTACCCTGCCCCCCTCACTCCCACACTGCAGGTTCCGGTGTCCGGCAAAGGATGCTGCAACATGGACAAAAGAGAGAAAAGGGAGGAGAAGGGGGGGCCAGCACAAGAAACTACAGGAGCGACTCTGACACACTAAAGTTTACACTACCTAGAGATTTACCAACACCAGCTAGAGGTTTACTAAACACTAACTATAGGCTTTACTAAACAGAAATGTTTTAAGTTTAGTTTTAAAGGTGGAGGTGGTGTCAGCCCCCTTAACCCAGATTGGAAGTTGGTTCCATAGTAGTGGTGCCTGATAGCAGAACGCCCGCCCTCCAAATCTACATTTAGATACTCTAGGAACTACGAGTAAACCTGCACTCTGAGAACGGAGAGCTCTGACTGGAACATAAGGCACTATCAGGTCTTGCAAATAATGCAGAGCTAAGCCGTTTTGGGCTTTATACGCAAGTAATACAATTTTAAACTGGATTCTGAATTTTACGGGTAACCAATGGAGCGACGCTAACACTGGAGAGACGTGGTCTCTCCTGCTAATTCCTGTCAGTACTCGTGCTGCTGCATTTTGGATCAGCTGGAGCCTATTCAGTAAATTACTTGGACATCCTGCTAACAACACATTACAGTAATCTAGTCTAGAAGATACAAACGCATGAACTAGTTTTTCTGCATCACTCTGCGAGAGGATTTTCCTAATCTTTGCAATATTACGGAGATGGAAAAAGGCTATTTTACAAACCTGATTGACATATGGTTTAAACGACATGAAAGTGTATGCCGTGATTCTGGATTATACTTCCCAATGTCTGCATGTATAAACTGAACAAGATTGGCCCTAGCACTGAACCCTGCGGAACACCATAACAGACCCTTGACTGTTCTGAAGAAACCTCATGTACATGAACAAACTGGAACCTGTCAGATAGATATGATTTAAACCAACGTAGAGCTGTCCCTTTAATCCCAAAAACATGCTCTAACCTGTGCAGTAAAATGCTGATCTATAGTGTCAAAAGCAGCACTGAGGTCCAGTAGAACCAGTATAGAAACTAATCCCTTATCTGAGGCCATAAGGAGGTCATTCGTGACTCGAACCAGTGCTGTCTCTGTGCTATGATGTATTCTGAACCCTGACTGAAAGACTTCAAACAGATCATTTCTGTCACGATTCAGACAGACGACCAGAGGACCAAAATTGCGTCACACAAGAAGGTTTATTAATCCTTCAGGGGAAAGGGAAGTTGGGAGTGAATGAGGGCTTCAGGGGGTCCAGGGGGTCCCGGGGGTTCAGGGGGTCCACGGTGTTCAGGGGGTCCAGGGGGTCCAGGGTGTTCAGGGGGTGGAGTGACAGGGCTCATGACACATTTCTATACAAATAGTCACATAACTGGCTTGAAACTGACTTTTCCAGAATTTTAGATACAAATGGAAGGTTGGAAATTGGTCTATAATTAGCTAAGGTGTCTGGGTCAAGAGAAGGTTTTTTTAAGTAAAGGTTTAATTTCTGCGACTTTGAAAACCTGTGGTACATATCCTTACATAATAACAGCTGTTATGGTCCAGTACTACTACAGTTTTACCGTTTTTGATCCGTCTTAGTAACCCTTTTACCAGATTTCCTGCACTGTATCTGAATCTAAATGAACACGAACATAAAAGTACATGCACATACATGTGTGAACAAGTTAGAGAGGAGATAAAGATTCAGGAGTGAAGCGTCTTCCTTTGATCGATGCAGTGGCGCCCCCCGCAGAACTGATAGCTGTATTACATCTAAAAACAAAAGTCAGATCTGCTCTTTAATGAAGAACAGTCGGCTTCTTTCTAAACAAATACATCTTTACAGTTTTTCACAATTGCTAACACACGTTTTTCACAACCTAACGGCATTCTCAAAACTGCACACACAAAACTGAAAACATCACACACAAAATGCTAAACCCTGTCACTTCTTCTCCAGGAAGACTCTTTTCCATCAAATCTCTTAACTGTTCCCAAAATGGAGCTCATGTTTTCATTTGGTACACACAGCCATATTTTCAAATGATACACACATACCATTCATTTGGTACACACAACTAAGCATTTACTGCACACACACCAAGCATTCACAGCACAATGAAGTGCAAAACTGAAAACACAATCATAGAAATGGAACACACATGGATGTCAATGACTATTGAGAATAATCAATTTATCTTTTTGGAAGATTACTGTGTAGGCCTACTTTTGTCATAGTCAAACATAAAACAGCACAAACATATGCAGCCAAAAAATGTTTTATTTATTTTTCTTTTATACATTTTTGGACGTAAATGTACTGTGAACTGGCCTGCTCAAACCCCCCCTCCACCATGTCCTCCTCTTCCTCTCCCTCCTCCTCCACCTTGATCTTCTCCTTGTCCTCCACCTCCTTCTCTCTGTCTACCTACTCCTCTATGTCGTCCTCTCACTCTCAACCCTCTTCTTCTCTGGTTCTCCATTGTTCACCAAACAAAACATTGCTCTCAAGGCCCTTTGATAGTGCAGTCCTGATTGCAAATGGCTCACCAGACGTGGATGTTTTGAGATTTGACTATGTGTGTGTTGTAGATTGATGCTTTGTGATTTTTTGTGAGAAGTGTGTGCAACGACTGAACACTGTGTGTAGTGTTTTGACAACAAGGTTGTGTGAAATTGACAACAGAGTGTAAAGAAGGAAAGTCAGAGTCTAATGCAGATAAGGGAGTGTGATGTAGTGTAAATTGTGTTGATTGATTAGGTACTTAAAGTGATGGTTGTGCAAATTGTGCCAAGTTTTCGTTTTTTGTGTGTTAACAATTGTGAAAAACTGTAATCACCAGGGTTCATACGTTTTGAAAAAACCTGGAAAAGTCATGGAATTTGAAAATATCATTTTCAAGGCCTGGAAAAGTTTTGGAAACACGAGTTCACACCAAAAGTTATGGAAAAGTCATGGAATTTATTTTTCTCACTTAATGATAACATTTAGTAATAACAGCCTATAAGGTAGATTTAAAATTGATCAATAAATATTTCATATCGAAAAGTGCTTATTCATTTTTCAGACCCTATTACCTCAAACATTTATGCCAGTTATTTGTTCTTTAATGTGCAATATTAGATTACTATACAACATATACTACAACATATTGCTGGTATATCAGTGTTAGTTTAAACCATAATTGTCATTACATCTCCACCGTAGTGACTTTTGACATAGTTTTATTCCTATATTTCATTCATACATTGTTTTAAGGTCATGTATAGTCATGGAAACTTGCTGCCAAGTCATGGAAAAGTCATGGAAATGTGTTGGTTAAAATGTGTCTGAACCCTGAATCAGTTTCTTTCTTTACACAACAATTGTTCTTTCTCTGCTTTAAATCTGATCACCTTTACTGATCACCTTTAGATCAGTATCAGCTGAATATCTGCAGTCAAAGATGTTGTTAAAGTTTTCTAAATAGCGTCCACCACTCAGGTCCTGGCGGTGCCAAAGGTGAGAAAGGCGACAGAGGAGAGAGAGGCTTCAAGGGAGACGCGGGCCCCGCGGGGCCAAAGGGAGAGTCAGGTAGCAGCTCCGGCTCTCGGGGGGGAGGACAAGGATCCAAGGTGAGCCGACACTCGTGTCTGCGTGAGCATTGTTGATTCAGCGACAAACTAAGACTAATGCTTTGTTTTGTTTTTTCTAGGGAGAAAAAGGTGAAAAAGTAAGTTCAATACAAGCTGCATGGTTTAATGTTTCTGATGATAAATCTGCCACAAAGGTGGGAGTGTGCAACCATTTTTCTCTTTTAAAAAAAGTAAATGAATCACTGTTTTGTGCACATGTTGAGCCTGCGGGAGTGTTGAGGAGTGTTCTTAAAAGGAAATTTACTAGCTATTCGTTTCAGCTACTCAACAGTTTGAGACCTTGTTTAGCAAAATTTCATATGGTTTAAGAGGTGACTGTATTTAATTTTTTTCACAGAAGCTTTTGCTTTTTTCAGCAAAGCACCAACCACACTGAATGATGAAGCTGATAAAAACGTAGTAACACTGATTTGAAACCAGGGTTTACCAGAGATGATTAATAGTTTCAGTCAGATCCTCTTCCCCTTTGACGTTTAATAACTTTTTTTTCAAACAACAGGGTGGCTCTGGTACCGGGTACCCCGGCAAACAAGGCGAGCGTGGGGCTCGGGGACCCCCCGGCCCACCAGGACCTTCGGGGGAGGGGGTCCAACCCGGGGACGGTTCTGTGCAGCAGGGGGGCAGAGCTCGCGGACCCAAGGGGCCTCCCGGTTCGGAGGGCCCGCCAGGACCTGCAGGGAGAGATGGGGAGCCTGTGAGTACCAAGAAGAATCTACTACAATCAGAATAAATAAACCAAAATCTGTTCTTCGTTGATTGTTCTGTGTTTTTCAGGGGGATCCTGGAGAGGACGGGAAAACCGTGGGTCTTTGTTTTCATACGGATCTTTGACCAGATTTACTGAGGGGATTGGTTGAGTTTTAATTCATGTGATGTCATTTTTGTTCTGGTTTCCAGGGTCCTGCTGGGCCAAAGGGCATTCCAGGAGTCCCAGGAGGCTCTGGTGCCAAGGGACAAAAGGTACAATGCATCTGCCCCCCCCAACAAGACTGAGGTCTGACCTGGCACCAAAGGCCCTATTGTATCTGTAGGAATTTTTATTTTTCTCTTGTTTTTCTTCCGACGAAATGAGGGCCTTTTTTCCCCCTAAACGTGCCCCAAAAGTCACCAAATTTTGCACGCAAGCCAGGCCTGGCAAGAAATGTGATATTTAATGGTTTGCATTAATGGGCGTGGCATAACGGCTCAACAGCGCCCCCTAGAAAACTTTGTGCCTCAGGCCCCACAATACGGTTTGACGTACATGCACGAAAATCGGTACACACCTGTATCATGTCGCAACTTAAAGAAAAGTCTCTTGGCGCCATGGCCGAAACTGAACAGGAAGTCGGACATTTTGAATTAATCATGTAATTTTGGCGCAATTTATGCCATTTCTTCAGCCGCTTCTTCGCCCGAACCGTAACGTGCACCCAGGTGTGTTATACATCAAAATGTGCGTCTCCATCCTGCGACAACACGCATTACTTTTCTCAGTCAAAAGCGTTACCGTGGCGACGATAGACGCCAAAAAGCGCACCCACCCTTCATCTGATTGGTCGATATTTGATAGTCCCTATTTTGTGCCATAACTTTTGAATGGTTTGAGAGTCGTGGGTGGTTTCATCCGCTAAATGTCCAGGCCTGAAGAATCTACATGCAAGTTATAGAAGCGCTTCCACTGCAGCCTGAACGTGCACAAGGGTGCAAGGGCCCGTTCATCGCTGCTTGCATCTTTAATTTGCCATTACAACTTGAGTTTTCTGTCTTTTTCCAGGGGGAAGGCTCTCCTGGACCAAGAGGCCCCCCAGGTCCTCCAGGACCTCCTGGACCTGGCACTGGTGATCGTGCAGTGAGTGCCCTCTACTTCTTCAACTACTTAGCTTGAAATGACACATTTTTTTCATGGTAATGTCTGATTTCGTAGACATTCGTGGACATGGAGGGTTCTGGATTCCCAGACTTGGACAGAATCCGGGTACGTAGTGGAACATGAACAACATGTTGAATGATTATGCAGATTAATAACCTTTTGGATTTACTATCCAGGGCCCCCCGGGTCTTCCAGGTCCTCCCGGCCCCCCCGGGATCCCTGGGAATTCGGCATCCCTGGGGTCTGATGGCACAGTAGCATTTGGACCTCCTGGCCCACCGGGACAAGACGGGGCCCCTGGTTTCCCCGTGAGTGCAGCTTCATGTTCATGCTAACAAGTCATTGATTAAGTTATTGTGTCAATTCATTTCAATTAAATATTTCTAAAGCAAAAGTTTCAAAAATGGGTTGTTAAAAGTTCTGCTTTTCAATTACATTAGTGAAACAAAAATTCTAATTTCAAAATGAGTCAAGATATGAAAAATGTTTTTACATTAAAAATCACCTGAAAGTAGAGTTTTTACAACTGGACATTCTTTATAACTGTGAAGTCAGCTGATAACAGAATTGTGGGAGCAAGTAACCACCATGATATTTTATTGGTCTGCTGTTTCAGGGCCCCCCAGGTCCTGCTGGTGCACCTGGTCGACCTGGATCCACCGGAGTAAAGGTCTGAACTAAATACAGCCATGCTAGCTTTACTGGAGGACAGATGGGTGGTTTGTTTTTATGGGGTGTAAATCAGAGAAAAAGGTGTACCACAAGGTTCTGCATTCGTGCTTCTTTTTTTATACCTATTTACTGTATACTGTACTGCAGAACTACATGCATCATTTACCGTAGTTTGAACATGTAATCATGACAAAGTGAGAATGGAAATGTTACATTTCAAATTTGACATCTTTTGCTTTTACTAAATTAATGGTACCCTGTAAATGGTGCAGAAAATGCCCAGTTTACCATTTTAGCATGAAAACATTTGATAACTAGCAATAATCATATGAGTCCAGGGTTGAAATGTATATGGAAATGTACAGTTAATTTTGTTGTACTTGATTAATTATATCTGCGCTGGGCTAAATGCAATTTTCAGTTTAGCACAGAAGCAAGAAAACATGTTCTAACTATTACTGAAGATATGGGTACATGGGTTAAAAGAAATGATGGTTTTTCATAGACGTCTTTAATTGTATTTGTGAATTATGCAGAGCTAAATGCTAATCTGAATTTTGCATGCAAGCTTGAATAGATTTGCTAATTAAGTACAGTGGTTAAATGATAATTGAAATGTAAAATGTTCACTTGGGCTTCTTTTGTTTGTAGTTATTTAATGTAATTGTAATTATGTAAAACTAGTACAGAGGGAAAATGCTAAATGTGAAATGCTCAGTTTAGCATGTCAGCATGAAAACCTTTGCTATTTAGCTCTAAACACACAAGTACGGAGCCTGTCAGGACTCTTTTTGTTGAGTTTAATGGTAAATGCTAATCTTTATTAAGCATATAAGCATTAAAATGTGCTAATTAGCATTAAACATGTAAGTAGAAATGTTTGAAGAAAGGTTTTTATTTTTTTCATTTCCTTTGTTTTAGCCCTCCCTTGTTGAAATGTAAGATTATAACAGCCTTAATAGTATTTCAAATTTAAGGGAGATTTCAAGAAGAAATTTTGATGAGCTTAAATGCAGTTATTGATAAATAAAAACAAACATTTGGTTTCTCTTTGCCCGCCAGGGTGACGGTGGGGAGCTTGGTCTTCCAGGACCAGCTGGAGAAAAGGTACAGAAACTCTGTTCTTCTGTCGAGAAACGCGTGTCTTTCTTTTTCAGACCATTTTCCATTAAAGATTTCTCACTCAGCCGATATAAGTTAGTGGTGCATCTTTACGGTTTCTTTCTTGCTCTCCTCTAGCAAGATGCTGAAGACTCCAACTTTTTCGACAACCTCTTCTCTTACTTTGCTCCGTGCTCCTCAGCGTGTAAGGGGTGGCAGGTACTGGGAGTTATCACTGCTGTGGTGATTTTCTTGACTTTTACCAGGACTTTTACTATTATTTTTTTTTATTTCCACCATTAACACAATTTCCCCACCAAGGCTGTGTTTGTTCCTGGCCTAATTGTTTGCTTTCACTTTTCAGCACGTGGCATCTCGTTTTGTCTGATCCTCAAGTATTTAAAACTGCTTAACTTGCATCTTTTCTGCTCTGTAATCTATATGATGCAACTGTTGTATCATTTAGTTTCCTCTCTCAACTTCTCTGTGAGTTGCACTGAAGATTGTTTTATAACACGCTTACATATTAACCATCAAAAAAAAAAAAACAAGCAACAAAAAGGACCCGTATTTGTCTTTCCACCCAAGGGCTCTAGGGGCGACCTGGGCCAGACAGGTAAAGCAGGGCAGACGGGTCTAGCAGGACTCCCAGGCCCGATGGGACCAGTCGGGCCTCCGGGCCCACCGGGGCCTCCAGGGCCGGCCCACGGCGGCGTCAGTGTGAGTATAAATATCTGTTCATTATGTGCCAGGAGTATAAACTCTGAAATTGTCCATAAATGCAACCTTGTCCTTGATTAGATTTAAAACGGAGCAAAAAGCCACAGGAGACACGAAGATGCATTAAGAAATACGGTCACACATTTGTGTAAAGTTAACACGCTGGATATTCTTATGAACAATGGAAAGAGTTTGAAAAAGTATGTTGGGTTTTTTTTTGGAACAAAAAGGTGTTCTTGGTTCAGATCATCGAGGATCGCCTACCCTACTTTTGAGTAGCTGATCACGTCGTCTTCTGCCTGAAAGCACTTGGCCTAATCAATTGTACAGATACCCAAAATTGCTAGAGAATATTTTTTTTTCCTTTTTTTATAATTTACATCCTCTTTATGCAGACCGACCAAGAGGGGCATGAGGTGCCAAACGGCTCCCCCAGACTCCGAGGCCCACCCGGGCCACAGGTAAGCACACTGGACGTTGTTTCAGACCCTGCAGATTGCTGGGCTGTTCAGACTAAACAACTAACTGAGTCTTAAAGTCCTTTCACTGTTCACATTACTTGATTGGTCACCGACACGTGGCCTGACAGCGACCCGGTCGCTAACCTGGTCTCTAAAAACACCTTTTGTCAACGAAACACTTGGAAAATGAAGCATATCCACAAACAAAACACGCGTTTCTTTATTTTAAAAGAGTCAGAGGGAGAAAAATGAAAATGGCTATTGGAGCATTGTTTGATCAGAACAAGGAAAATGAAAAAGAAGAGACAACAAACATGAGTAAAGATTAGCAGAGATTGTGAGTAAAAAAGCTTTTGTCGATTTTCCCTTTGGGTTTCTGTTCCTGGACTTTCCCGGGGAGGCTGAGAAGTGTGATCCCCCTGTAGTTGGAACACACTCTCCGGTTCCCCTTTTTAAACAGAGGGACCACCACCCCGGTTTGCCACTCCAGCTGTACTGTCCCCTTCCTCCATGCAATGTCGCAGAGGCGTGTCAACCAAGACAGCCCTACGACATCCAGGGACTTGAGGTACTCAGGGCGAATCTCATCCACCCCCGGTGCCACTGAGGAGCTTATGAACCACCTCAGTGACCTCGGCTTGGGTGATGGATGACCACGCCCCAGAGTCCCCACTCTCTGCTTCCTCAGTGGAAGGCATGTCAGTCGGGTTGAGGAGATCCTCGAAGTATTCCCTCCACCGTCTGACGATATCCCCAGTCGAGGTCAACAGCTCCCCACCCGCACCATAAACGGTGCCGGCAGAGTACTGCTTCCCCCTTCTGAGGCGCCGAACGGTCCTCCAGAATTTCCTCGAGGCCGACCGAAAGTCTTCCTCCATGGCCTCCCCGAACTCCTCCCAGACCCGAGTTTTTGCCTCCAGGACCGCTCAAGCCGCGGCTCACTTGGCCTGCCGGTATCCATCTACTGCGTCAGGAGTCCCACAGGCCAACATAGCCCGGTAGGACTCCTTCTTCAGTCTGACGGCATCCTGTACTTCCGGTGTCCACCACCGGGTTCAACGGAGGCAGAGAACATGGTCCACTCAGACTCGATGTCCCCCGCCTCCCCCGGGATCTGAGAGAAGCTCTCCCGGAGGTGGGAGTTGAAGATGTCCCTAACAGAGGGCTCAGCCAGACGTTCCCAACAGACCCTCACAATCCGTTTGGGTCTGCCCGGTCTGTCCAACCTCCTCCTCCACCAGCGCATCCAACTCACCACCAGGTGGTGATCAGTTGACAGCTCAGCCCCTCTCTTCACCCGAGTGTCCAAGACATGCGGCCGAAGGTCAGATGAAACGACAACAAAGTCGATCATTGACCTCCGGCCTAGGGTGTCCTGGTGCCACGTGCACTGATGGACACCCTTATGCTCAAACATGGTGTTCGTTATGGACAAACTGTGACTAGCACAGAAGTCCAACAACAAAACACCGCTCGGGTTCAGATCGGGGAGGCCGTTCCTCCCAATCACGCCTCTCCAGGTGCTAGGGTACTGGAGAGGAAAATACGGCCGATAGTTGAACCTCGAAATCAGGAGGAACAATGCGGTTTTCGTCCCGGTGGTGGAACACTGGACCAGCTCTACACCCTCCGCAGGGTGCTCGAGGGTTCATGGGAATTTGCCCAACCAGTCTACATGTTCTTTGTGGATCTGGAGAAGGCATTTGACTGTGTCCCTCGTGCCATTCTGTGGGGGGTCAGTGAGTATGGAGTCCGGGGCCCTCTATTAAGGGCTGTCCGGTCTCTGTATGATCGGAGCAGGAGTCTGGTTCACATTGCAGTAATTCAATCCAATTTTATTTGTATAGCGTATAAAACAACAGATGTTGTCTCTAGACAGTAGACACTTTCCAGAGACCCAGAACATGAACATAAACCCCCGAGCAATTATTACATTAAGAATGGCAGGTAAAAACTCCCCTAGTGGGAGAAAAACCTTAAGCCAAACAGTGGCAAGAAAAACTCCCCTTTAGGAGGAAGAAACCTGGACCAGGACCTGGATCATAAGGGGGTAAGAAACCTGGACCAGGACCTGGATCATAAGGGGGGACCCTCCTGCCGAGGGCCAGACTGGGGGGTCGGGGACGTTAGCAGCACAGCAGGCAGGTGGAAGCAGCAGCGGGATGACCAGAGGGAGGGGGGGGGGGGGGGGGGGCGCAGGCAGGTGGCAGGTGGAAGCTTGTTATTAGAAACTTGACAAGAAGTCAGGAGCGCTGGAGACTTTATAAGGTGGAATTTTTGCACGAAGAAGCAGTTCCATACATGAAAGCTGCTTAACTAACGCACATCAGAGGTGTAACCTGATATTGATAACAGACCAGTTTGGAGGCAGGAGTTCAGTGTTTTAACGCTGCACGTGTCGTGTCTTCCAGGGTCCTCCTGGTATCGCAGGTCTGCCTGTAAGTACCACACAAACATTTGATGTCTTTGTACTCACATTTAATTATTAATTATATATTTACAGAAAACTGTACATTAAGAGAAAATATCAATCAATAAAAGTCATATTAAGATAATCTGGGTATGAAATCCTAAAACAACTTTTATTATTCTTATTATTATTTTGTCAGTGAAGTTGTCAGTTATCGAAATAAAAAGGAAAATTACGCATAAATGTGTATATTCTTTGGAATTGTTCAAATTAGTTTTTTTTTTTAAAGTGTTTTTCTACCCGTATACACAGAAATACGACAAAATAATAAAACTCACTGTGCTCATGAGCATCTTTTTTTCACCTAATATAAACTTATATGGATTTTCAAATTCCACATTATGAAATAAGTTGTCTTATCAAAAAATAAAGTTAAAGGCTAAATATTTCGGTTAACATGGGATTTAATGGTTGCCTTCTGTTCAGTCAGTTTATTAAATCTAAAATAATAAAAAGGAAATAATGAGCTTTTAATGTTGTGGTTTAGGGAAAGCCAGGTCTGCCAGGTGACCATGGCGACAGAGGAGCAGAAGGCCCGCGAGGACCTCCTGGAGTCTCAGGCGTGGATGGATATCCTGGAGCGGCGGTACGGAGCCAGAAGATCCAGATCTTTGTTTAACTCCTCATGTGTGCCTTTTAGAAAATGAATACATAAATCAATAAATAACAATCTTCCTCCTGTTTTTGTAGATTTGCTCCTGCCAGTATTTACGCCATTAATGAGGTCCTGTTTTCAATTTTTAGGGTCCAAGAGGAGACAGAGGAGAGAAAGGAGAGGCGGTGAGAATTTTATTTTTGTTGAGATTTCCCTGTATTTTATGTTAGGAAAACATATTTAACATATGGACTTATTGTGCTGTGCAGCTTGTCATGTCTCAATAACTCAACACAGTTTGTGACTTTCATAGAAGAATCATTCATTTATTCAAAACTTTTTTTTAATCTAATTTAATAAACATAGCTCCTGAAAAGCTTTGGAAATGGATCTTTGTAAACTTGTTATGCAAAATAAGTTCTGGGGTGGATCTTGCAGTGTGACGGACAAGTCTGCAGATGCAATTAATGCTTGTGTAACAGAACATTGTTTGGGATAATAAAGCTCTCTGAAAGCTCCTGGTGTGACGGTTTGAACACCAAAGGTGGTCAAAGGTGAGAACTCCTGACGGCTTCTGGTATGACTTTTTTTTTCTTTCAAAACATTGATCTATTGCTTTTATTTATCATAAAATGACCGGTACACAGCCTGGAAATGGGGCATATAAGAGTTTATTACCATTTTGAACATTTCAAAGTTAGGAAAAGCACAATTAGAGACCTTTTTAACAGTTACGCAAGCATAATTCTCCAAAACTTTAGTTTCTAAACATTCTTGGATTTAAACTTCCAATTATACATGTATAACAGAATATGTATTTTGTTTCACAAATTAATAAATCAGACAAAAAAGTGTCCCACAAGGCTCTGCAGTAGGGCTACTTTTGTTTTCTTGTAATTAGTCTTTTTATTGATTAAAATCTTCAAAATGTCGATTTTCAGAAATTTAATAGGCTATACTATTGTTTACAAACTCATAAGCAACTTTCTTTGCTCTAATTGCGTGGTTTTTGATGAAACCTCAACCAGGAGTCCTTCATTTTAGTTTGATGTGCACTACCAGTACTCTCCTGCGGTGAAAACATAAAAGTCTTAAATATTCAGTATGTGCGCTTGTTTTTATCTCACTCTTTTAAATCCAGGGTCTCCCAGGGCGAGATGGCGGTCCACCTGGACCTCCAGGGCCTCCCGGACCTCCAGGACACACAACACGAGATGTGAGTCTCAGGTGAAAATGCAAACGTACAGAAAAGAGTGTGGATTCACCTGTGAGATGAAGTTAGCCATCACCTTCACCAAACACTTTAACCTCCTCTCACTCGTGTTCACTAACGTTCACCTGCCTGACTGCTCGTTACTAACTGACCTAACTTTGTCTTGCCGTAGTCTAACGAAGTGTTTTGGAATGAAGAGGGTCAGGTGAGTGACCTCTAGTCCCCTAACCCTCACCATCCTCCTCACTGAACTAAAATCAGCTTAATAAAGAAATGCAGTCTGTGATTAATGTTTTATCATCCCCTCTTCCTCAGGGCGGCCAGGGTCACGCCGGGTTCCCGGTAGGTCGCGTTTTGAGATTTGCATTTGAACACAATCCTTGATTGGACCTAGTGATGACGTTCTGTCCCATGTTTAGGGTCCCGTGGGTCCAAAAGGAGATAAAGGGGACGCAGGCCCAGAAGGATATGCACCCAAGGTAGGAAAACCACTTACACAATACTACAGTAGTACCAATACTGCAATTTCAGTATTACTTATTCACACCTATGAAGCACTTTAACCTTATTTACAACCCAGTCTCACATAAAAACGTACCCTGCCTACATTGGTCCAAAGTGCAAAAACGTAGAGGGGTTACTATATTAGCCCTTGAAATGTATAACTGTTACATTTTGAAATGTATAACTGTTACATTTTTCTGCCTATTCATTTTGCGTCCAAGTCACGTGACTTTTAAGATTCTGGCCGTGACAGCAACAAACACGGTGGACATTTTTCATTTTTGAGTGAAAGAAATCAATATTTTGAGTTAGTTTCTGCATAGAAATATATATATTTTACTTTCATAATATTCACTCAGTGAATTTACATAATCACTTGCTTGTTCGTGGTTGCAACGTTTTTCAGATCTCGTCAGAATAATGTAAAACGGTAACGTTTTAAAAATGTGAAAAAGTAACATTTTGGTTGTTGGATGGTGCTGTGAAAAAAATCTATATTTTGATGCTTCCTCGTTGTTGGGAATTATTTTCAGATCTCGCCAGAATAATAATTTGAAATTGCAACATTTTGGTGCTGGGATACGTGGCCGTGATATATACACAGCCACGTACAGTATGCCGGCGGGGATGGAGGTGGGGATTCCCCCCCCAAACCAGATTTTGATAGCGGAGCGAGTGGAGCCCACAGAAAGCAGTTTTATTTTGAAAACCAACCGGATTTTCTTGCATTCCAAAAGTCTGACTTCCGGCCTGCCAAAATAAAAGATACAGCCAGACAAATGAATGAAAAAATGAAAATAATCCCTCTGGGATCCCCCTATACGTCAGAGTGACGAGGGGGATCCTGGACACGTGACAGATGCCCCCGATCATGTGCCGGTTAATATTTAAGATAGTTAAGTTTAGAGTAACTAAACTAAGTAGGGATGCTGTTATAATAATAATAAATAATTATAAATAATTTGAATTAATTATTAATTATATATCAGACTTAACCTCCAGAAATGAATGAATAATTTATATTAATCATAATATTCATATTTAGTATAATAATAAATACACCTGTAGCACAAACCAGTGTTTATAGCAAACATTCAGAGACATTATCAGACAATGATTAATGACAACATAAGTAATTTGACTTTGTCTTTCAACCATTTCTTAACATCAACATCAAATATTTGAAGGAATGGCACTCCACTGTTCACCGTGCAGTAGGCTATAAAGTAAACAAACTTTGGCATAAACAAAACAAAAAAAAGTCACAAGCTCAAAAAGTTGTATTTTTCTACAATACTGCAATAGTTCGGCTTTTTGTCCAGCGCTTTAAAAGCTGAGGGAAGTTAGGGAACCAGGTTGCCAGATTGGTTTCAGGGGGCCGTTTTTCACGCATATAGCAGTGCGTCGTTGACTAAGTACAGGCGGAGTTGTCAAGTAATGCGTGAAAAACGCTGACAATAGCAAACCTGGCAACCACTAATATTGAGTTTTTTTAGCCACTTACCCAAAAACACGGTCTGATTAATTTTCCATGGATGATTGCAATTACTGTAGAAACAGTATATAATTTATCTAGACTTTAGGTCTATAATGTGTTAACAAACCACATCTGGCATATCACATTGAGTAGCCTAACTATACTTTTGAATCTAAACTATTCATCAGTCCGACCATCTCTTCTTCTTAGATTTTTAGATTTAGATTTATTTTTTTGCACAGTTAAACATTACACAAATAAAAGTACCAACTTTAAAAATTTAAAGTGCAGGAAGAGGCGAAAACTCAAAGAGCTTATCGGGTGCCTCCACCTATAGTTTTTTTTTTTTTTTTTTTAAAGATTTTTTTGGGCACTAGTGGCCCTTTATTCAAGCTGCAGATATGAAATGGGTAGAGAGAGAGAACGGGGATGACATGCAGCAAAGGTGCGCAGGCCGGGATTCAAACCTGCGACCGCTGCAGGAGGACTGTAGCCTCAGTATATGAGCCGCTGCTTAACCCACTGCGCCACCGAGCGGCCCGCCTCCACCTATAGTTAACATAAAATTTAATATCATACTTATAAAAACAAAATATACAAATTATCAGTTAGAAATCTATAGATGATGGAAATTAAAGGAAAATTACAAAGAATTTACACAAAAGAAAAATGATCGGATAAATGAAAAACAAGTACAATTTAATAATTAAGAAACAAACAAAAAAATAAACGACTAAATAACAAACCAGATGAACAAAAAAATAATAATTTCAAGGAGATTACACATGATGGTAAAATTTTTCAGCACATCCATTACTTATGCCAGAGCAGTTCCATTCACAAAACAAAAAGTAAGTGGTGTTTCAGACATCCTTTAAAACCTTGTACAGAGAAGCATTTTTTTTGCTAAATGGGAATATTTATTCCATAGTTTGACCACCCTGTACCGTATTGCATATTTACCCCTGGTTGTAACATGTTTATTAAGTAGACTTACTAAAAAACGTTTCTTACTGGTTTCTTACCGGTTTCTTACCCAAAACCGCTTCGACAAGCTCATCACATACCTGAAGTCACAAGAAGCCATCTGTGAGCAGCTAGATCAGCTAAAAGATTTTGTCGAACCCACTAGAGAGAGGATGAAGTTTCAAAAGTAAGCCAGAACAAAGACGACCAAGTCCAGCAGTGAAACAGAAGGCTGCATACTTTGTGGTGACCCAAAGCACAGAAAGAGACTGTACTTCTGCAGGAAGTTCAGGACCAACCTGAAGCCATCGGAGAGAAGGTATGCAGCACGACAACTTGGTGCCTGCAAAAGATGCCGCAAACTCCTCCCCGGCCAAGACTGCAAGAAAACAATCTATCTGTGTGGAAATCCGGTTTGCAAAGGCCAACACCACTACCTTCTCTGTCCAGTTGCCAGGCCTCAGCCCCAAAGAACGTCCAAGTACGGTCCAGTGAGAGCTGAGGGTAAAAGATACACCGAAACTCAAGAAAAGTTTCTCTCCAAACTTACACCTGAGCTGGCGCAGCAGTGTCGAGACGCCTTCTGCAACGTAGTGTCCAGAGCTTACAACTCCACAGCAGCTGAGAGAGGCCTTCTGGAGGAAAACTCCTTGACTGAGTACTAGAGATGCACCGATCGATCGGCCCCCGATCGGGATCGGGCCGATAATGGCCCTATCAGCTTTGATCGGAGATCGGAAAATAATAGTTCAAAACCTAACCAGGGGTAAATACAGTGTGTTACAACCAGGGGTAAATATGCAATACGGTACAGGGGTGTCAAACTATGGAATAAATATTCCCATTTAGCTAAAAAATGCTTCTCTGTACAAGGTTTTAAAGGATGTCTGCTGTACCTGGCCGTGTATATATCACGCCACGTATCCCAGCAGTTTTAAAGGATGTCCTACTGTACGTGGCCGTGTATATATCACGCCACGTATCCCAGCACCAAAATGTTGCAATTTCAAATTATTATTCTGGCGAGATCTGAAAATAATTCCCAACAACGAGGAAGCATCAAAATATAGATTTTTTTCACAGCACCGTCCAACAACCAAGATGTTACTTTTTCACATTTTTAAAACGTTACCGTTTTACATTATTCTGACGAGATCTGAAAAAATGTTGCAACCACAAGCAAGCAAGTGATTATGTAAATTCACTGAGTGAATATTATGAAAGTAAAATATATATATTTCTATGCAAAAACTAACTCAAAATATTCAATTCAATTCAATTCAATTTTATTTATATAGCGTCTAATACAACAGAGTTGTCTCTAGACGCTTTACAGAGACCCATACCCAGAACATGACCCCGAGCAGTTATTACATAAACAATGGCAGGTAAAAACTCCCCTAGTGGGAGAAAAACCTTAAGCCAAACAGTGGCAAGGAAAAACTCCCCTTTAGGAGGGAAGAAACCTTGAGCAGGACCAGGCTCATCAGGGGGGACCCTCCTGCCGAGGGCCAGACTGGTGGGTCAGGGACGGCAACAGCACAGCAGGCAGGTGGAAGCAGCAACGGGATGACCGGGGGTGGGGACCGCAGGCCAGCACACAGCTCCCGAAGCTCCGGCCCAATCAGCAAGTCCCAGATTGGGGTGCAGGGTCAGGAAAAGACTTGTGCTCCGTAATGCAAGCTACAGCCACCCACGGCCACCTGCAGGACAAAAGAGAGAAAAGGGAGGAGAAGGGGGGGCCAGCAACGGGATGACCAGGGGTGGGGACCGCAGGCCAGCACGCAGCTCCCGAAGCTCCGGCCCAATCAGCAAGTCCCAGGTTGGGGTGCAGGGTCGGGGAAAGACTTGTGCTCCGTAATGCAAGCTACAAGCCACCCACGACCACCTGCAGGTTCCGGTGTCCGGCAAAGGATGCTGCAACATGGACAAAAGAGAGAAAAGGGAGGAGAAGGGGGGGCCAGCACAAGAAACCACAGGAGCGACTCTGACACACTAAAGTTTACACTACCTAGAGATTTACCAACACCAGCTAGAGGTTTACTAAACACTAACTATAGGCTTTACTAAACAGAAATGTTTTAAGTTTAGTTTTAAAGGTGGAGGTGGTGTCAGCCCCCTTAACCCAGATTGGAAGTTGGTTCCATAGTAGTGGCGCCTGATAGCAGAACGCCCGCCCTCCAAATCTACATTTAGATACTCTAGGAACTACAAGTAAACCTGCACTCTGAGAACGGAGAGCTCTGACAGGAACATAAGGCACTATCAGGTCTTGCAAATAATGCGGAGCTAAGCCGTTTTGGGCTTTATACGCAAGTAATACAATTTTAAATTGGATTCTGAATTTTACGGGTAACCAATGGAGCGACGCTAACACTGGAGAGACGTAGTCTCTCCTGCTAATTCCTGTCAGTACTCGTGCTGCTGCATTTTGGATCAGCTGGAGCCTATTCAGCAAATTACTTGGACATCCTGCTAACAACACATTACAGTAATCTAGTCTAGAAGATACAAACGCATGATTGGCATATTGATTTCTTTCACTCAAAAATGAAAAATGTCCACCATGTTTGTTGCTGTCACGGCCAGAATCTTAAAAGTCACGTGACTTGGACGCAAAATGAATAGGCAGAAAAATGTAACAGTTATACATTTCAAAATGTAACAGTTATACATTTCAAGGG
Source organism: Cololabis saira (assembly GCF_033807715.1). NCBI lineage: Eukaryota > Metazoa > Chordata > Actinopteri > Beloniformes > Belonidae > Cololabis > Cololabis saira. The sequence goes on along the minus strand of NC_084610.1, from coordinate 510,664 downwards.
CTAATATAGTAACCCCTCTACGTTTTTGCACTTTGGACCAATGTAGGCAGGGTACGTTTTTATGTGAGACTGGGTTGTTATTTAGGCTCCATACAGCAGTTTATATGGACAATATTTAAATGAACCCACCCTGAAGTTCAAGTCCCACGCTGTGAAACGCCAGCGCTGACACGCATCGCTGTCACTGTCACTTTGCACAAAGCAGATCGAGGGGAGGTTCAGTTTACAACTGAAAAAGCTTGTTTTATTTGACACCACTTATCCTTTTCATAATCCTAGAGAGATGAAGATATGTTGAGGTGAACGTCTTTAAACGAGCAGACGACTGCATAATTATCACAGGACCTCGAATTCTTCAGGTAAACTTGGAATCTTGCGTCTCCAGCTTTTGAAACGCTCCCGGTGAGACCTGAAGACGTGGGGCCGCGGCGTCATGTCGGTCGAGCGTTGAGTTTGCCTACTCGGATGGATTTGTGAAGTTCAGGGTTTACATGAAGGCTTCGAGATCGTCTGAGAATCTTTTTGTTTTTTATCTTTTTTGTTTCTCTCACTTCTGTTTGAGAAGACAGATTTGCAGCAGACACATTTGAATAATTATTTGGAGAAATCAAACATTGTGAAGCCTGTTGTTGTACATTTTTCAGAGTTTTTGAGATTTATTTCTTCTTTCAGGGCCAGAAAGGAGAACCCGGCATCATCTATGATTCTGAAGGGAAACCCCTGTACCTGGGAGGTTTGGCGGGAGCGCAGGTATATTGATCCTTTAACAACCCTAACGCACCTTTACTGATCAGAGCATTCAGTCCTTCTGTGGCTCGTTTATGCATCAGAAATGAAAGTGCCTCTGAGTTAAATGTCCATTTACTGCTATTAAATGTCTAATAGTGATAATGGTGTCTGTGTGCAGGGTGAGAGGGGAAGTCCTGGCCCAGAGGGACCGCCAGTACGTAATATTGTGACCTGTTCAAGGTTGTGTGACGAGCTGGCTGCGTCAGATCCATGTAACGAGTGTTTATGTTTCTCCAGGGTCCACAAGGTCCGTTCGGCCTGAAGGGGGAGATCGGTTTCCCTGGAAGACCGGTAAGAAGCAGACATTCACACCACAGACAAAGTAATTAATGTAAAGTTCACGTGTGTGAACTTTACATGGTTCTTTGTGGAGCGTGCTCCAGGAGTACCGGGTACCGGGTCCTCTCCTCCGTTCAATCCTGCTTCAAATGGACCGGTTTGGCTTGTGTTGCTGGTAAAAGGCTGGATTTGTTCGTGGTGGGAGTTGGACTCTTTTAAGACCGTTTTGGTGGCCAAAGGATTCGGTCTTCTGTGCAGATGATGTGGTCCTCTTGGCTCCATCAAACCGTGGGTTCCAGCTTTCCTCGGAGCAGCTCGCAGCCCAGTGTGACGCGTACATCATGTGACCTGTACATGCCAGAAACATTTTACCGTGGCAGTTTTGTGTTGTGAAATGTATCTTTTTTTGAATAACATTGACATGTTTTCATTTGGCCTACCGTCAACGATACCAGAGAAAAGTTAGTAGCGTTGTGTTGTCTAGCATCATTTTGGCTCCAAAGCGTCAGCTCTTATGAGTTGCTCAAGAATTTCCAAATCACTTGTAGTATTTTGAATATTCTTCTGTTTTACTCGATTAGTTTCATTTCTTCGCCTCAGTTGAAGTCGGGCCGTCCTCCTTTTTCTGAGGAAAAACTATTAGCTTCAGGACACGTTTATACATAGCCGGGTATTTACAAAAATGGATATTTCCCCCTCTACGTTTTGAAAAATATCCTCGTTTACACGAACCCGCATAAATACACTGTTACGGTGCTATGAGCATCCAAACCTACAGGGGGCATTGTAATGAGAAGATAAAGTCATGCTAGCCAATCAGAATCCTGGAAAAAAACATCAACAAATGACACGTGTGAAGCCTGAATAATATGGTTCGGCGTTAAATCGACGGCGTAGCCTACGTACGGTGGGTGTCGCCGCGTACCCTACGCCGTAGCTCTGCGTTGGTGTAACGCGGAACCATAAATCAGCCTTGACTGCCAGTTACTTCCAAGATGAAACGAGAGTCTTTCGTTTGGCAGAGAAGTGGAGTTACTTAAGTGTGACTTTAGAATATAAAACAGGTAAAATACAAGAAAATATTGACGGTGGCCAAACAAATTGTAAACACAGGTCGCACAAATGAAGCTGGTGACGTTTCTGTCTCATAATGTGACGTTCTGAAGCCTAAATCTCTGTTTCCCTCCATTTACAAGCAAACGTGAAAACTGAGTTTTTGAAAATCTCCACTTTGGCCAGAGTTTTCAGAAATGATCGTTTTTGGTGACTTTGAGCTTCGTTTTCGTGTAAACGAACGGCCAAAACGCATGAAAACACCACCGTTTTTGCTCCGTGTAAACGGGGCCTCAGTTTTTAATGTCAGAGGTTTAAAAATGTCTCTTTTTAGGGTCGACCAGGACTGAACGGCGCCAAAGGAGAGAGCGGAGATTCAAGCGGATATGGTTACCCTGTAAGTGATTTGGGATCATTGATTGTTGGAAACTCTGTTATTTTTTGAAGAGGGTTAAGAGTATTTGCTGTGTCTCAGGGTCCTCCAGGTCCTCCAGGACCCCCAGGACCTCCGGGACCTTTTGGCTCCGACGACAGATCCAGAGTGAGTCGAAAAATAACATCCTCTCGTAGTGCATCATACATTTATCTTATTTGTGTCCCAAAATTACATTTTTGTTTTGGTACGGCTGAACAACAATATTACGTTTCTCGAATGTTTCTGTTTCTTTTGTTGTTTTTTTTCCAGGGATATGATGACAACTCGCGGTACTACGGTAGTGAGTCCTCCACATCCACACGGCGCAGTGGAAAATAGAAATTAAAGCATTTGCTCAAAATTGAAGTTTGAGGAGACACTGCTCCTTTAAGAGTAAAATCCCTGTTTTTTAATTAATTGTTTACTCGTCTTTTTCACAGCCAAAGGAGAGAAAGGAGATCGAGGACCACCAGGTGTAGTGGAAATTCCAGGTACTTTGTGTACATAAAGGTGGGTAAACTTTTTATGTTCTCTAGACCAATTAAGTGAATGACCTGATGTTTCTGATCCAGGTTTTGGGACCAGCCTTGACTTCTACACTCTGAAGGTAAACATCCTGATTCCGACTGCTTGTCGCCCTTTTTTGGTTACATTTTTCCAGTGTTGGTGTGAACATTCTCGTTTTTCTGTCCGTCCAGAACGAGCTGAAAGGTGATAGCGGGCTGAAGGGAGAGAAAGGTGAACCGGGGGGAGGATATTACGACCCTCGTTATGGACAGAGCGGCGCTGGATATCCAGGACCTCCCGGACCTCAGGTAGAACCATGAAGACCATCACTGCCCTCACAAGAACATCTGTACATGAGCAGATTCTTTTTAATAGATCTCCTCCCACCTTTAAAACCCTGAATCCTCATCCCGTCAGGGCCCCAAAGGAGACTCCGTCATCGGCCCAGAGGGCCCTACTGGGCCTCCTGGACCACCCGGGAGAGGCTACGATGGCCGGCCGGGACCACCAGGGCCTCCCGGGCCTCCAGGATCATCCAGAGGCGGAGGACAGTGTGAGTGGTTTGTCCAGAGCGACATCACGTTAACCCCAACCTGTTCCAACTGCTTCGGTACATTTGGTACCTGCGGATATTGCTGTGAAAGATAGTTTGGTGAAGCTTTGATGTGGCGCTTAGCTGCTCCTGTTTGCTATAACCTCTTTATTATCATATTGAGACTCCAGCCTACGGGAACAAGATTTTACACCTTTTTTTTTTAAATTAAAATGAACAATGAATGTTGTTAACAATAAAATACATACTGTATTTCCGCAATATAAGGCGCACCGCATTATAAGGCGCAGCAAATATCTGGTAAAATACCGTCCTATAGTGGCTGGGGTTGAGTTAGTATCTACCTGATGGAGCTGCACTACAGGAAATGCTACAAAATCCTACAGCAAAGTACCATACGTCAAACTTTATTAACAAAATAAAAACCAGCTTTGCTCCGTCTCGTCAAAGTTTCCATTATGAGAATCAGCGTCGCTGCTGTTGTCTGGAACGTCTGTGACGATTCCTGCCGTTTTTAGCGCCGTTACTTCGGCGACACCAACTACATTACCCAGAATCCCCCTGACTACAGTAACAGAAATTACCGTAATGATCATATACAGTATAAGGCGCACCACATTATAAGGCGCACTGCCGGTTTTTGAGAAAAGTAAAGGCTTTTAGGGGGGCCTTATAGTGCGGAAAATACGGTACTACAGAACATTTAATAGATTTCAAATTTTATTGGGAAATAAACCAGATTTAATAGGATAATTAAAACCAGGGTAAGCGATTCTTTGCATTTTCTGAACTTGAATGCTTTTCTGTTTGAATGGCAGCTATCAGCATTCCTGGACCCCCGGGACCACCTGGAACTCCAGGACTACCTGGAACTTCTTCAGGGGTGAGGAAACCTTCAACACAACACAGTTTTTGCCTTTTTTATGTTATGAAACATAACAAAATGCTTAATGAGTTTTCTTTATAAGAGAAAAAATACCCGTAGCTGACTAAAATATATTCCTTGACTACTTAAAATTTTGGATTTGAATGTTCACTCTGCGGTTGTCACATCCATGTCAACCGTTCCTGTGGTTCTGTTCCTGATGGTTCTGTAGCTTTCAGTCCCGCATTCAATAACATGAGTTAAATCAGTATCACAGAAACTATTGAAACCATGAAGTTTGATATTGTTGCTTTTAAAGTGTTTAACAGATTTTCTGTGAATCGTTCTGTGGCTCTGATTACATGTTACGCTGTTTTAAAGTATGTTCTTTTTTATGTAGCCTATATGTTTTTGTTGAAAAAATAAAGGTTTTTACTGAGCAATCTTATCTCAGTATTGCATGAGAAAATAGCAATGGCTAATTACTAATTGTAATAGTAATTAAGAGCATTTGGTAACGGATAATTAGAAATGAATTATTGATATTGAGTAATATTTGATCATGGGTGAGATTATGAGCGATAAATAGTAAGTAAGTAGCATACAGTTATTACAATACCAATTACTAAATAGCAAAGATTCTAACTGATGAGTCTCAGTTCCTAATATTAGATCATTCTACCAATTTTAACGCAACCAGCAATAATTTCTAAATGATAGCTTGCAATTATCAATACTTCTTAATCAATACTTCCTTTATTATTTGAGCAAAACCGCTAATTAGCGATGGCTATGTTACACTAACAATTACCAGTTGCTAAGGCAGTTAGCGATATTGCTAATTGATTATTACCAGTTGCTTTAATTGCACTACAAATGAACGCACTTAGCAACAATTTCAACTTGATAGCAATTATTAATTTCACGTTATTTGCTGATAATTGCTACTGTTGTCAGCAACAATCACCGAATATTAGCAGTTCTGATTGAGACGTCCCCAACTGCTAATTGTGTTAGCAATTATTGCTAGTTTTATTAGCAGTTATTATTCTATAACCAACTGCTAATTGTGTTAGCAATTATTGCTAGTTTTATTAGCAGTTATTATTCTATAACCAACTGCTAATTGTGTTAGCAATTATTGCTAGTTTTATTAGCAGTTATTATTCTATAACCAACTGCTAATTGCTAATGCAGTTAGCAATGATTGTGAACTGATAATACTAATAATGAATATAACAATGAAATGTGTTAATTACTAATGCAGCTAATAATAATGTCTAATTATCAATGGGACATTATTAATCATGTAACTAAGGGTTTTGTTTCTGGCGTTTGTAGGTGACGGTGTTCAGGTCTTACGACATCCTGACGGCTACAGGGAGGAGACAGCCTGAAGGCTCGCTGGTCTACGTCCTGGAGCAGATGGACCTCTACCTGCGGGTCCGAGATGGACTTCGTCAAGTCCAGGTGAAGCTCTGGACTTGTAGACATGAATGATCCAGAACCACACAGAGATAAATTGTGAGTGTATTTAAATGCTGTTTTCCTTTCGTGTCTCAGCTCGGGGGCTACATCGCTTTGCCAACGGTGGAGGTGAGTGGAGTTTACCCTTTATTCTCTTTTCAGTTTCTAAAGACTCAACGTGTCACGTTGTAACTCTTAACGTCCGTGTTTCAGGATAATGTTGTTGCAGCTGCGGAGCCGCCACCAGTTGTACCTTTCTACCCGGATCAGCGGTACAACACTGACTCTGGGAGACCGGAGGCTCCGGTCCAGCCCCCGCCACAGCCGGACCCCCGTCAGAACCCCTACAACGATCCCCGGTACCGCTACCCAGAGCAGTACCCCGTTCCCACGGATCCCAGGTATCCCAGTTATACTGACCGGATAACCCAGCCCGACAGGCCCTACGCTTTCCCGGTCACCCCGATCCAGAGGCGTCCCCCTCCCGTGCCCCAGGCCCCGGTCCACCGCCACTCGTCAGGCCCGGCAGTAAGAGGAACCTCCAAGCCTCCACTCGTCTCCGGAGCTCCGGCTGGCCTCGTTCCTGGAACTAAACATGGGCTTTTGTTTTCCCGCAGCTGCACCTGATAGCGCTGAACGGCCCTCACACCGGCGCCATGCGCGGCATCCGCGGCGCGGACTTCAAGTGCTTCAGCCAGGCCCAGGCCCTCGGGATGAAGGGAACCTTCCGGGCCTTCCTGTCCTCCCGGCTCCAGGACCTCAGCAGCATCGTCCGCAGCAATGACAGGGACTCGGTGCCCATCGTCAACCTGAAGGTGGAGAAGCTGAGCAGAAACGGGTGATGGTGTATCCGCTCTGAAGCCTTGACCAACCCCCTTGTCTTTCAGGATGAGGTTCTGTTCGACAGCTGGAACAGCATCTTCAGTGACAGCAGAATGAAGGACGTCTCCATCTACTCCTTTAACGGGAAGGACGTCCTCAGAGACGACACCTGGTGAGACAACAGTCATCAGGACGGAGGGATGGATGATGGATGGATGGATGGATGGATGGATGGATGGATGGATGGATGGATGGATGGAGGATGGATGATGGATGGATGGATGGATGGATGGATGGATGGATGATGGGTGGATGGATGGATGATGGATGGATGTACAGATGGATGGATGGATGGATGATGGGTAGATGGATGGATGATGGATGGATGGATACATGGAGGATGGATGATGGATGGATGGATGATGGGTGGATGGATGGATGATGGATGGATGTACAGATGGATGGATGGATGGATGATGGGTAGATGGATGGATGATGGATGGATGGATGGATGGATGGATGGATGGATGGATGATGGATGGATGTACAGATGGACGGATGATGGATGATGGATGTACAGATGGACGGATGATGGATGGATGTACAGATGGATGGATGGATGGATGATGGATGGATGGATGGATGGATGTACAGATGGATGATGGATGGATGGATGGGTGGATGGATGGATGATGGATGGATGTACGGATGGATGGATGGATGATGGATGGATGGATGATGGATGGATGTACAGATGGATGGATGATGGATGGATGTACAGATGGATGTACAGATGGATGGATGGATGTACAGATGGATGGATGGATGGATGGATGGATGTACAGATGGATCGATGGATGTACAGATGGATGGATGATGGATGGATGGATATTTGGTTGGATGGATGGATGGATGGATGTACAGATGGATGGATGGATGTACAGATGGATGGAGGATGGATGGATGGATGAATGATGGATGGATGGATGGATGGATGGATGTACGGATGGACGGAGGATGGATGTACAGATGGATGGATGATGGATGGATGGATGGAAGGATGATGGATGGATGGATGATGGATGGATGTACAGATGGATGGATGGATGGATGGAAGGATGATGGATGGATGGATGATGGATGGATGTACAGATGGATGGATGGATGGATGGATGGATGGATGTACAGATGGATGGATGATGGATGATGGATGTACAGATGGATGGATGATGGATGGATGTACTGATGGATGGATGGATGGATGGATGATGGATTGATGGATGGATGTACGGATGGATGGATGATGGATGTACGGATGGATGGATGGATGGATGATGGATGGATGGATGTACAGATGGATGGGTGGATGTACAGATGGATGATGGATGGATGGATGGATGGATGTACAGATGGA
>NC_084610.1:400000-497500 GCF_033807715.1 Cololabis saira | reverse complement strand
AAAACGTACCACCTCCTCTTTCAGTCGTTGTTGATAAAAAAATTAGACGAGGATAAAAATGTCCTTCCTTTTCATCGGTTTATCACAATTTGCTCAGGCATGTGAACACGCACAATTTTTCTGACACGGGAAATGTTTGCTGTGAGGGCTTAGAGTCATTGAGACCAAGATTATGCATAGAATTGTGGAGATATTGTTGATTTAATTTGGATAGATCTGTTCAGGTGAAATTCACCTCCAGAATCCCTAGGGGTTATCGGCTTAAAAACACATGTTGTGGCACTTTGTTGGTCTGGTGTGTGTTAATGTAATGCCAAGGGTTATAAAGCCAATTTCAAAAAATTCGGAGTTCAAAGTTCTTAAATGAGAAAGACTTCCCAAGTGGAAACCATACAAGACAGTTGCCAATCTTCCCCGGATCGGACGTCCCAACAAATTCACCCCAAAACTTACAGAAGCCTGAAAAAGAAAAGTACAAAGGGTTTTGAATGACTTGGAATGACCAAAAATATCAAACAAAACAAACACCACTATTGCTGTTGTTATTGCTGTGAAAAGTGGATCTACTAGCTACTAAATGATTGAGGGATTTAGTGTTGCCTACTTTTTAGTTTTTATTTGATCACATGATTTTTATTCTGTTTTACTCAAACAGACAGAGGAAGAGGGCGTCGTGGAAATGATGTTATGACAAAAAGTATTTTCTAATCTTCTCTTCTTTGCCTCCAAGGCCGGAGAAGATGATATGGCACGGCTCGTCCACCAGCGGTAAGCGGCATGACAACAACTTCTGCGACACGTGGCGCATCGGCGACCAGGCGGGGACCGGCATGGCGGCGGGGCTGAGCAGCGGCAGCCTGGTGGAGCAGAGCTCCAGCAGCTGCTCCAGCTCCTACGTGGTGCTCTGCATCGAGAACAGCTACATCGGCCACTCCAGGAGATAGAACCACCATGGACTGACCACACACACACACACACACACACACTGTCATTCTGTCTTCACGCCGTCGGTGGTCATTTGTAAATAGAATTTTGTTTAATGAATTATTAGTTGTTTGTTTAATCCCCTTCATGGTGCTACACAGGAGAATCCCAGGTTGAGCTCAGGTGATCGTTCGTAACTCGTAGTCCGGCAGCCAGACTAGACGCCAACAAGTTTCCTTTCAGTTGGCGTCTCGTCAACGAGCAGCAGCTCAAATGTTGACGTTTGTCCAGCTGTTTTTCCTCCATTTTCTGCCTGATTTAGTTTGTTCACAGTCTTTAAGGCTAAAGTTATAAACTTTAACAGGACACTTTAATTGTTTTGGATATAACTGGTGCTGTGTCAGTTTGAAAAACCTTTAGTTGATAATAAAACTTCTTTAATCAGGCTGTAGACTATCGGGTCAGTATTACTAAGTAGCAAAGATTCATTAGCGTCAGGTTCCAGTCGAGAGAGATGGGAGGAAGTAAATCAGAATGACCCGCCTCTCAAACATGGATGAGCCAATGGCTGTTGAGTAAAAGTTCCACAGGGACCAGAACTCGTTCATCTGTAGCTTTCAGATCCAAAGAAAACACTGGAAGATCCTGAACTCTCCTCCATTTTATGAGTTTATTCCACCAAATATTTTAGTTTATTTCATTCCATTTGCTCATTTCAAACAAACCAGATCTAAATGCCTGCTTTAGATTAAGAACCCAACTTAACATCAAGAAGATCAAGAAGGATGTCTACATTAGTTCAAAGCAACAAAGCTTTTAACTCTGCTAACGAAAGTTATTTAATCACATATTTTAAGTTAGTTTTGTGATGTCACCTCCGATTACGGAGCCACCAGGAACCAAAACACCAAATTAGTTTTAAATCTAGTGCTAGGTAGCTGTTAGTAGTTCTGACCATAGTCCGTGTTAGCAACAGTAACTCATACCCCTTTTCCACCAAACCGGTTCCAGGGCTGGTTCTGGTTCTGGACCAGTGCTGAGTTTAGAACCGGGCTTTCTGTTTCCACTGACAAAGAACTGGCTCCGGCCCAGAAAACCCGGTTCCAAGGTAGCACCAACTCTTTGATGGTCTAGAGCAGGGGTAGGCAATTCCGGTCCTCGAGGGCCGGTGTCCTGCATGTCTTAGATGTTTCCCTGCTTCAGCACACCGTGATAAAAGTACCTGTGTCATTAACAGAATTGTGCAGCCCTGAGATGACAAGCTGATGACGATGATTCATTAGAATCAGGTGTGTTAAAGCAGGGAAACATCTAAAACATGCAGGACACCGGCCCTCGAGGACTGGAATTGCCTACCCCTGGTCTAGAGGAAAGAACCGCCTACGTAAGCGGAGGGGGGGGGGTTATTAAGACCAACGGCAACAGCAAGACTGGGAGACGGAGACATTTTCAAATAAGCAACGATTTAATCTGGATGCAGCAAAGCATCATGGGTCTGAGGAAGCAACCTGTCTTTTAGAGATGTGTCCACGGAGGTGCTACGTGGACCAAGTCCTGTTAGAGCAAATACCTTGTTGTTGCTTCAACTTTTGCGCCAACGCAAACGCAGCGATGTAACTGACGTCTGCACCCTCTTGGCACCCAAGCTGTGGAAAAACAAACCGGTTCTCAGCTGGTTCGCAAGTTGACCGGTTTGCTGGAAAAGGTGAATAACAGGGTCAGGGCTTAAGCTTGGGTCCCACCAGGTGCAGAACTGCCTTGATCCGGTTTGGCTCCGCCCTCAGGTCTCAATGAGAGCGTTTCAAAGCAGAGTGCTTCCAGGCATCTTGAGTGGACGGGTGTTTTCAGGACGTTTCTGAACCGTTGCCTTCTGTTCAACTGGGAGATTCAAGTTGGCGTTTCACGTCAGTTACGCGTCACGTGGGACTTGAGCTTGAACCTCTGGGTCAGGTGCTTACTGCAACTTTACATCGGACTTAGTAAATATTACCCCAATGTTTAAACGCTATAAACTCAGCAGTAAGTTAGATGTATATGGGGAAAAAACAGCTTATTTTTTGAAAGGATGAACTGCCATGTTTCTGTCTCCGTAACAGCTAAAGAACCTTAATAAAAGTATTAATTACACCATATTTAACACCACTGTTTCTCTGATAGTCAGCATTTGTCAGCAATGGAGTAGAACACAGATTCTGGATGAAATTCTCAGATTTTTTGTAATATTTAGGGTAAAGCAGACAGGAAATGTCATATGGGAGATGTTTTTAGCTTCTTTACACTGTTATCTACAGTACTTGAGTGACATCCCTTTTATTTTGCTACTAGAGAAGATATTTTCAAATGGTGTTTTAAGCAATAGCAAGGGATATTTATTTTTTTTATAAACTGCTTCTTTTTTTTTACTTCTCCTTCAACAATTATTGATAGTTTGTACACACAAGAAGCAAGAAAACAAAATGTATGTACAGACATCTGATTTCTAATGAGAATTTAACCATAAATGTGTTGTGCACTGTTGCTTGTTTTTCATTTTCATGTCCTAACAAAGTCAAACGATGTGTTAAATTGAATAAACATTGTTGTGAATGTGATTTTGTCTTAAACTGATGGGACATTGTTGGCGTTCGTTCATCTGTCCACACTGCCAGTAGACCAGTAGCACAAATAAAATAGTCGGTTCGTGACGTCTGTCAGGTGTAAAAGAGGCAAAAGAGACAGACTAGGGGGGTGGCGCCGGCGGAGGGGAAAATGGCCCGACATCCCTCCATTCCTACTGACGACACAAGACGGACACCTGAGAATGACTCCACCCCGCTAGCCGGCCCAGGTGACCTAATATACATATCGTGGGGCACACTGGGATTCTGTAGTTGATCCATGTGGATAAATCCTCCCAAATCTCCGTCCAGAATCTCTGTACCGGTGTACAGAACCATAAAACATGCATATAATTATCAGGGGTGTTCTCTGTGCACTGTGAACAGATATTAGAGGTGACAAAGCCCATCTGGAACATCCTTTGTCCAGTATAGTGTATTCGAGAGAGAGGGAGGGTGTATAAATCGGGAGAGAGACTGAATTATCTAATTTAGAGGTGACTCTCATCCACTGTGCCGAGGTCCAGACCCGTGCGACCTTCGGAAGTGCCAAAGGTCACCGTGTGTGGTGCCTTTTTCAGGCCTTTTTTGTGTGTTTTTTGAATAATTCACTAACACTGTGTGTGTGTATTTGGGAAAAACAAGTGGGGGGACTCCAATTCTGTAAAAAACGCTCATCCTGCAGAACTGGCTTAGAGCGTTGAGCTAAATGAGGAGAATAAAGCAGATTCCCTGAGAACAGACACAGAAGAAGACTTTCGGATGCCGTCCACTGATTTGGATTTACCCAGATTCAATGAAATATTGCACAAAATCAGGTGTCAAAGTCCTTGTACCAGAATAATGGAATGTGCTTCTAAGATCCCGCGATTCTGTAAATTCAATTGCTTACCGGATAAAAGGCCCGGATCCTGGCGATGAAGACTCCCAACATACCGGGCAAACTGAAGGCTGCTCCCCTTGTATCCCACCATGGGCCAACAATGTTAAGACCTGGAAACCGAAACCAGAGACGTTCCCGAATCTGACACCTTTAACACCTATTTCATATAAGAGACATCTCTCCAGGATGCATGTTGACACCCCATCCACCCTCAAACCCTCATGTAAGTTCATTTCCACAACATTTGGCCAGAAATGATAAGACATCAGGACAGAAACCAGAGAAGTTCCCGAATCTGACACTTTTACCACCTGTTTCAAATAAGGGACATCTCTCCAGGACGCATGTTGCTTTTCCTTTATTCTCAGCAATACCATGCAAACATCTCCAGCATTGTCATTTCCCCTCAGACAAGTTTTCGGGACAGCACTTTAATTTCTTGTTTTTATGTTAATTGATCTTTGTTATGTTTCAATCAATCAATTCAATTAATATGTATTCTTATACTAATATCAGATAAAATACCAACAATAAAATATTTTTTATGGTTTCATCTACTGACACCAGTTTCTTGAGTTCACGGTTGGCTAATCTTTTATTGTTTTTTTGTCTTGCTTGCTTTTACTGTTTTCTGTGTTCGGATGAGCAGTTTGAAGGAATATTTATACTCATCATTATTTTCAAGTTGACACGAGGCCTCAGACCTCCATGCAGACTAGTCCTGTACTCGTATGTGGTTTTTCCATTGTCCTGTTGAGAACACGGACAACCCCAGGCCATCTCGGAGCTTTGTTCCAAGGTACGACTGTAATTGTGAGTTACTTTTATCATCCCTGTGAGCCCAAGGCAGCAGGTAGATGAAAGCTTCCACACCCAAAAAAGTCTCAGGTATAGGTATAGGTCAGGTATATAACATTTTACAGCTGTCACATTCTTCCAAGCCCTGCTGCAAAGTACTCAGAGCCATTTCCATCATGAGATTATGTCACAAACAAGTTAAAAAATGTCTCAAAGTTTTGAAGATAACAAGTCATTTGCTCATTCTGAAAGCATGCTGTCTTGCAGGACTTCCTCAGGTGCGGGGTCGTGTGAAATTCCAAATACAAAATGAGAGCAATGCACCTTAATCTCTGAAGCATTTGCAAAACTTGACCTTAGTGTTGTCTGTGTCTGTGTTCAGTTGCTGCTATCTGAGATATCTCAGAACTAAACACCGTTTGAGAAGAAAAGGGCAAACCCATTGTGATGACCCCACGGGTTCTCTGAGGAGCTCATGAGCCTGCCTCATAAATGGGGATAAACAAGCGGATGAGGAGGCTGGAATTGCTCCAACGTTAGCTCGGTTACCAGGGGCGGATCTACAGGGGGGCCACTCAAGAGTCTTGCCCAGTTTGGCCCCTAAAATACTTAGTTAGCCCCCCCCCACGCTGTGAGTCTGTGTGACGGACCTGCAGCCGTGCTGCAGTGTGGACGAGAGGACGAGTCAGCAGTGAAGAGAGCCAACAACATGTCTGTTGGTTAAATAAGCTGCCCCAGCCCACAGGTGGTTTTTCACTTATTTTTAAGTTATAGTCAAGGTAAATTTATCAAACCAAGTTATATTTCTAACCAGGAACCAACCGCAAAAGGTGACAGTATGTTCAGTACGTCTGTTAATCTGCTGTCAGAACGGGCTGTTACGTCTGAGTTGTTGTATCGCAGCTGACTCTTAAGTCCCACGAGAGACGCACGCATTTCAAACTCAGCCTCAAGGCTTCATCTCCTGAAACACAACATTTCCATTGCAATATGGTCATACCACAATCTATCTATTTGTATGACTGTATGTTTGAATGCCCCTCAGGTTTAATAAAGTATCTGTCTGTCTGTCTGTCTGCCTGTCTGTCTGTCAATCATATACAGTAGATAACATGTGCGATCTGTCTACCTCATAAAAATCCTACCTGCTTTTTTTGCAGTTTTTATTTCTTCCCGTCCTGCACTACTTTTTTATTTTTTATTCCAATGTATATACTGTTTATATTTTATAATCATGTATTTTTTACTTTTTTTGCCCTTCCCCTGCATGTGTGTGTTAAGTGTGCTGCTGCACAAACCAAATTTTCCCATTGAGGGAGAAATAAAGGACAATCTAATCTAATCTAATCTAATGATTTCCTTGGACTCAGATCCCTGCATTTCTCCCTCTCAGGGACTAATTAAAAGTTGATATTCACATTACAGGGAATGTTGGCTGCTTCAGTGGCTTCAGCTTGAGGAGGCTCCGGAGGGCCGACCCCGAACCAGCGTAACCTGTTTCTTCATACAGTTAACAGCACAGTTGACAGGTGTATTTAAGTGTTTAAAATGAGACTGATGGTAAAACTGCTGCAGCTCCCAGTGCAATTAGATTACATGACCTCCCTCTATCAGTAATAGCAAAGATGCTACTGCCATTTCACACATGCCAACACCTGTTTAACACCTGTTGTGTCTGTTTTATCATCCACATGGGATTATTTATTTACTATTTGTATACGTTTTTTTTTATCTCCAGTGACCATTTGACTTGTTTTTCAGTGTACTCAGATTTACGAAAAGGCCTGAGGGCAGAAACTCAAAAGAATAAAACCTCGGTCAGTGACGCGGTTTCTGAGAAGATGGACTGGTGGAGCGTCATTTCTAACATTCATTCAAGAACTTTTATGAGATAATAATTATACTGGACCTGGCGCCCTGGACGAACTGTCCATCAGACATCCCCCCCCCCCCCCCCCCCCCCCCCCCCTCCGGCACTGAGAAGAAAAAAACAACATCCCATCAATGCACAGCCATGTATCTTTAATAAATAAATGAATAAGACAGATAAATGAAATACTGTGTGTATTAAAAAAAACTGTGTGTAAATTACACTAATACTTCACAAATTCAAATGTATAAATAATGAAAATAAAATAAAATGAATAAATAAAAAAAATACAATATTTACATAATCTGAATTGAGTGCTCAGACTGTAGCAGATTTTTTAACCTGGCTCTTTCACCCTTTCACAACAGGTGTAAAGTTGTAAAGTGCAATCTACAAACTTGACTTTTCTAGCCTTCTTTGCAGCAAAATCATCAATTACATGATCATACGAAATCTGTTGTGAAACTGTATGATTGATGCTGATGATGGAAGTCCAGAGAGACGCTCCTGGGACATAGTTCAATTCAATTCAATTTTATTTATATTCAATTCAATTCAATTCAATTTTATTTATATTCAATTCAATTCAATTTTATTTATATAACGTCTAATACAACAGATGTTGTCTCTAGACGCTTTCCAGAGACCAGAACATGAACATAGTGGACCTCAAGTATGTTTTAATAAGCTTCAGCTTGGAAAAACTCCTTTCTGCTTCTGCTACCGTCACTGGAAGGGTCAGACCAATTCTGAGTGCAGTCTTGTATCCCACAGCTCCTCACACAGACTCACAGCCAAAATTATTTTTTCCTCCATCTTGATCGTCTCTGATCTACAACCCGCAAGTTTTTATTCCCCCTCCACCACGTAGCGCGTGGAAGGATCACGTTATTCCGGCCGGATCCTCCCCACCCCATCTGGCGCCCCGGTTGGCCAGGGGGGGCATGTATAGCCCAGGACTGGGCTATACATGCCTGGGCTATTAACCTTTTTTAATTTCACCGTGCTGCACTGTGACGACATCTCGGCACGTCCAATAGGAGAGAAGGGAGACAGTTGTGTCCAATAGGGGAGAAGGTGGTGGTGGAGGCTCTGCGCCGAGTCTGCGCTCTACCCGGCGGTGAGTGCGGCGCAATCTGAGCAAATTTTTATTTTTATTTTTTTTGAGAGCGCTCATGCGCCCCCACGTGGATTGCGCCCTGGGCAGTCACCCATATTTCCCATAGCAAAAACCAGCCCGGCATTAACAGTAACAGACGCTTTTATCCAAAGCGACTTACATCTGAGAGAACAAACCCACTGGGACCAATTAGGGTTAAGGTGGTTCATCTTGGTTGCCATTGAACCTTGAACCTGGGTCCTCCAGACCTAAGCCCTCCTCTGTAGCCACTAGACTAATCCTCAGAAGGGGGAAGCAGTACTCTGCCGGCACATAACTGTGTCCGCAGTTATGCGGTCGATGTACCGGACCGTCGTGGTGAAGAAGGAGCTGAGTCGAAAGGCGAAGCTCTTTTTACCGGTCAATCTACTCGATTTACCGGTCAATCTACGCACCTACCCTCACCTATGGTCATGAACTTTGGTTAGTGACCGAAAGGACAAGATCGCGGATACAAGCGGCCGAGATGAGTTTCCTCCGCAGGGTGGCTGGACGCTCCCTTAGAGATGAGTTTCCTCCGCAGGGTGGCTGGACCCTCCCTTAGAGGAGGTGTTCCAGGCATGTCCCTCCTCCCTAGGGAGGTGTTTCAGGCATGTCCCTCCTCCCTAGGGAGGTGTTTCAGGCATGTCCCTCCTCCCTAGGGAGGTGTTTCAGGCATGTCCCTCCTCCCTTAGAGGAGGTGTTCCAGGCATGTCCCTCCTCCCTAGGGAGGTGTTTCAGGCATGTCCCTCCTCCCTAGGGAGGTGTTTCAGGCATGTCCCTCCTCCCTAGGGAGGTGTTCCACGCATGTCCCTCCTCCCTAGGGAGGTGTTTCAGGCATGTCCCTCCTCCCGAGGGAGGTGTTCCAGGCATGTCCCTCCTCCCTAGGGAGGTGTTCCAGGCATGTCCCTCCTCCCTAGGGAGGTGTTCCAGGCATGTCCCACCGGGAAGAGACCCCAGGGAAGATCCAGGACACGCTGGAGAGACTATGTCTCTCGGCATGCCTGGGAACGTCTCGGACTCCCCTCGGACTCCCCTCGGAAGAGCTGGAGGAAGAGATGGAGGAAGAGCTGGAGGAAGAGCTGGAGGAAGAGATGGAGGAAGAGATGGAGGAAGAGGTGGAGGAAGAGATGGATGAAGAAGTGGAGGAAGAGATGGAGGAAGAGGAAGAGATGGAGGAAGAGGTGGAGGAAGAGATGGATGAATAGCTGGAGGAAGAGATGGAGGAAGAGCTGGAGGAAGAGATGGAGGAAGAGATGGAGGAAGAGCTGGAGGAAGAGATGGAGGAAGAGATGGAGGAAGAGCTGGAGGAAGAGATGGAGGAAGAGCTGGAGGAAAAGCTGGAGGAAGAGCTGGAGGAAGAGATGGAGGAAGAGCTGGAGGAAGAGATGGAGGAAGAGCTGGAGGAAGAGATGGAGGAAGAGCTGGAGGAAAAGCTGGAGGAAGAGCTGGAGGAAGAGGTGGAGGAAGAGATGGAGGAAGAGGTGGAGGAAGAGCTGGAGGAAGAGCTGGAGGAAGAGATGGAGGAAGAGCTGGAGGAAGAGATGGAGGAAGAGCTGGAGGAAGAGATGGAGGAAGTGTCTGGGGTGAAGGAAGTCTGGGCATCTCTGTTGAGACTGCTGCCCCCGCGACCCGGGAACGGATAAGCGGTGGAAAATGGATGGATGGATGGATGGATGGATGGATGGATGGATGGATGGATGGATGGATGATGTATTTAAAAGTTCACCTGATTTCTATGATTTATCATTCACATTGAAAGCTTTTTTTGTGTAAAAGCATCTTCAGGTCTGTCAATTATACATACACAAAATGATAAATGTCGGTGTAAAGGATATTTGGTGCTAAATAAAAATATGATAAATTTAAATAAATTTAACAAATAAATAAAAGAAACCCACCCCAAACATTTTTTTTCCAACTGGCATCATGATGCGCACGGTAGATGGCTAACAGCCAGACACAGATCTGGGTTGAAGTCGAAGGCCTGGGAGCTGAGTTATGAAGCCTTTCAACTATGACAAGACTCAGAAAAGACTTTATAATCGCTGATTAAATTTAGCTCCGACGATAAAAGCGCAGCGCCAAATCCGAATAAAAGAAATCAGAGAATATGGATGAGATGAGATTATTTATCTGTTTATGTCAACAGTGTTTTCTGCAGCGGGTTTGGACACTGAGTTCAGGACGACCTCACTGACACGCAAGCGAACATCAAAACTCTTTAAAACTGCAATTAAGCAGCTTCTTTTGTCACGGCGCCGGACACCAATTATTCTGTCACTCTGCATTGCAACGCAAATATTTCTGAGGAATTCAGGTGGAGCCACATAATTTAGCATCTATGAGATCCGACGTAGGCGCTCAGAGGAGCAAAACATTTTTTTTAGGGGTGTAGACAACAGAAGTGAGCATAAAACAGGCCAGAGGAGAGGACTCATCTCATTCGTCTTGGAGCCTTCTCAGCGTGCCTCAGCTTGTCTCAGGTAAGAAACGGATTTCCTGTTCTGCATCTGATTCAAAGTGAACATTATTCCACTTTATTTCCCTGCATGTCTTTTGATTTTACTTTTTTTTTTTTTTATCTCCATCAGTTTCCAGGGAACCACCATGCTGAAGCCGGGAGCTCTGGTCCTCCTGCTGGCAGGTAAACACCACCAGAGGTGTCTTCAGTATTCACATTCATTACTCAGGTAGAAGTATAGATACTAGAGTTTAAAAATACTCCTGTAGAAGTTGAAGTATCAACTCAAGTTTTTTACTCAAGTAAAAGTATAAAAGTACTGGTTTCAAAACTACTTAAAGTATAAAAGTAAAGGACAAAAGCCATTGAAAATGAATGCATCTTAGTATAATGCAAATATATTAAAGAACCATATATGTGTACTATTGAGCATTAACATGAGACTGGGTTGCTTGGTTTCAGAGAGCAGCAGACATGATGACTAGTTGCCTATTGTAATGGTGCAAAAAGTCAAACTTCATGTTCATGTTATCATTTATCCTAACCTTTATTGGAATGTACATCCAAGTTTAGTTGCAGGAATCAGAGGGAACGGATGTAAGAACAAAACTGGACAAGAACATCTGAAACAACCACAACCAAATTCACTCTATCCGGATGGAGCAATTTACCTGGATAGTTTTTATTTAAAGGCTGAAATGAAATAAAGTAACGACGCTGTTTTTAAAATGTAAGGAGTAAAAAGTACAGATAATTGCGTGAAAATGTAAGGAGTAAAAGTAAAAAGTCGTCTGAAAAATAATTACTCCAGTGAAGTATAGATAACCAAAATTTCTACTTAAGTAAGGTAACAAAGTATTTGTACTTTGTTACTTTACACCTCTGAACACCACTGCCTCATCGTGAGCAGCGCGGGTTCACAGATGGATGTGTGGCCTCTCACGTTGTTTATTCTCCCTCTTTTATTCCCGCTGTAGTTGCTGCCAGCCAGGTTGAGTTGTACCGGTCTGTGACCGTCATCGGCTCTGGAGAGGTGGACCTCAGCACCTGCCCCCTCTTCATCTACGGACGTAATTACTCAACGATGCACGTGAGAACGCTTTAAACTTTTTATGGGAGAGAAAATAAAACAGTCAGCAGCCATCACATGTAAACTAAACAAAGAAAACAAAAGAAATGGTTTTTTAAATGGATTTACTTGGTAAATAGTTTAATAAACCTGAGCTGAAGTAAAACCGTTTCAACAGGAAAATGCCGTCAGACTTGAAATATCAGAAATATCAGGACCTCATTGAAATCGATACTTCTCCATCCTAAATCCTGACCAGCAGCATGTGTAAAATAAGTGCAGTATATATATATATATATATATATATATATATATATATATATATATATATATATATATATATATATATATATATATATATATATATATGTGCAAACTGTGATGGTTTCAGTGGATCCTACCGGTGTTGTGCCAAAAAGTGATTGCCTGCCAGAATCTGATTTCTTCTGATTTCTGGCCGCGGGAGCGCGCACAGCAGCCCGTTCAGCGATAGCGCTAAAACGTCAGATTTTCAGATTATGAAGCTCAAGAATGAGATCAAGTCATATTTAGGCAGAAACAACTTTTCATTAACTGTATTTGGCCTTCAATCAATTTTTGGCAGGTAAAAATGCCTATTTTGTCTTGTAATGGTCCTTTAAAAAAGTTAAAAGCAATCCTGTGAGCTCTAGTGTTTATATTATGAAGCTCAAGAATGAGATCAAATCATACTTAGGTAGAAACAACCTTTCATTAATTGTATTTGGCCTTCAATCACTTTTTGGCACGACACCGGGTCCGACTCTGTAAATGGAGCCACGGCGGCTGAAGACACTGAGCAGGACAGGCTTTTTCTCTGCATCCCCATCGATGAAACCTGCTCAGCGTCTCATTCTGCCTGCAAACATGTCTGAATGTTCTTGAGGTTTCCATGCAATAACTCAGAACCTGCTCTTCTTCTGCCTCATTCATGTCTGTGGCTGAAAGGTTTTGTAGCAGCATTAGAAATTGTACATGATGGTTTCAGGCGTGTCCTGCCGGGCCTGGGCGCCGTGTCACTTATCTTACAGTAAAACTTTGTTTTGCAGATCTCCTACAACAATTCCATATTGTCCCTTTGCTCGGGCGGAGCCAATCCCGATTGCCTTTTGATAACGGATTCCCAGGGGGACCGAGTGTCTCTGGACATTCGCCAGGACGTGGAAAACATTGAAACAAACCCTGCATCAGAATTCAAGGACATCGAATCTAATTTAACCTGCTGGGTTGAAGCTCATCTACAGAATGAGACAAATGGAACTCATGTGAGTCTCTTCATATCAAACAACACAACAACAAAAGTTTTTAAATGTCAGCTCCACCTATCTAAAAGTCACGTCTCCTTCTAATTTCAGCTTGACATTTCATTTTACAAATTTGGACTTCAAGCAGGGGTGAAATTCCAGTCCAAGAGTCTCTTTAATCAGGATTTTGTTGTAAGTATGGACGTATACCAGGCGAGCAAGAGTGCGTTACCATAGCAACACGTGTAGAGATATTGGCATCATTTTTTTCCCCTCATGTATAATCATTACCCTTGAATGGCAGAGGGGCCCACACGATACAGAAAAAGGATTTTTACTGATCAAATAAAAACTTTTTTATTTATGTACGACGGTCTGCTGTTTCGAAAGTAGCCTATTCTTTTTTACATAAGCATACTTCTTGTTTCACATGAACTCTGACTTTTATTTATGTATTTTGTTTCTAGAACCTTACAATTGTTATCAGTAACATCACAAATATAAGAGGCGGAAATATGAAAAGGTCACTATTGACGAAGGGTCAATCTTTGGATTTGAGTTCCTGCAGAGTTCCCGGGGAACCACCGGGTGAGGAGAACAAGAGAGCAAACTTAAGGACTAAAAATAAAGACAGTGACTGCAAAATTACTATTAAAGTTTAATATCATTCTGCCTGCATCCATTTTTTTCCAGGTGCTGTGTTTTACAGGAATACCGAGCACGAGATGACAGACACCTGCTCCAAGCTCCTCTGCAATTCTGATGTCACCGTGTCTAACGTGAGCACGTGTAGCTCCGACGAGTATTGCCTCCATGGCAGCGGGTAAATATAAACTCTGCTATAATTTACTTTCACGTGCACAGGTTTGTGTCCCCTCTTACAAGCCAGTACTTTTTTTCTGTAAACAAAAGTTAGATAAATGTTGTGGGTCTTCGTATCAGGAAAGTGCAACCTTACACAAACAACAACACATCCCTTTTAACTCAAACGTCGTTCATTTAAAGTCCTGCCCTTCGCCCCAGAGACAGCTGGGATGGCCTCCAGCCTCCCCATGACACTGACCTGGAGTAAGCAGGCAGAGATAATAGTTGGGTGGATTATTCATTTGATAAAAAAATGTAATTAAATAAAATTAAAAAAAACAACCCCCCCCCCCCCCCCCCCCCTTTTATTCTCATTAAATTATGGAATCATTTTTCAAAATGTTTCAAAATATGCCTATTTGTGGAAAAAATATGTAGTGTTTGAGTTACATAAAAGCTTGTTATTTGTTTTCTTCCTAATTGTCCTTGTGGTCAAGAACCCCCAACACTAAAATGGTTTGGCCGTTGATCAAAAGTTGATGTTATCATTTAATTCAACCATTAGAATGGTCAAAATGTCCGGTCAGCACAAGTCCGCTGCTCAGAAAAGAAGAGAAAAGAGAAGAAGAGAAGAAGAAAATAGAGGCCTCATAGATTCTCTACACAAATATTTAAAAAAAGGTGGTGACGGTGAAGCTGGAATTAATAAAGTCAGCGTAGAGCAAGGTAAGAAACAGTTACAACGTTTACCAACCTTGTAACTTAACCTAACTGGCTAGCTCTAATGTTAACGTCCATTAGCTTGTATAAAAACCTGAAGAGCAGAGGGAGAGGAGAGGAAGAGGAGAAGGAGAGATCCGGGCGCAGGGGGACCCATCTTAGATTATTTTGTCCGGGGCCCCGGCAAGACTGTCAGCTGGCCTGTGTGTGAGTGCTGTGTTACGGCCTTTTGAGAAAAGCTGCAACCAAACCTGCTGAACTTCCCAACGTAAACGTATTCATTTCTGTCAGACCTAAACAGACCCGTCTCCGTGTTCCTCAGGTGCACTCCCCGGCCCGACGTGTGCTCCGTCACCGGCTCCCACGTCATTGATAGGGCAGGATCTGGCTCCTCCATCAAAAACCAGTGTGCGTACACCCTGTTGAACCACTCTGGAAGCTTCGACCTCCACGTCCTGGCAGTTTTCCGGGAGCGACGGCGACGAGATGTCCTGTTTTTGGACCAC
Source organism: Cololabis saira (assembly GCF_033807715.1). NCBI lineage: Eukaryota > Metazoa > Chordata > Actinopteri > Beloniformes > Belonidae > Cololabis > Cololabis saira. The sequence goes on along the minus strand of NC_084610.1, from coordinate 482,465 downwards.
CTGATTGTGCATCTGCCGGAGGATAATGTGACGATGTACCTGGAACAAGGAGGGCGAGTTCAGGTGAGTGGCCATGTCACGGAGCAGGAAGTGTTGCTCTGGAAAAGCTGGTTTCAGAAGGTGAACCTCCCTGGAATGTTCTGCAGGTGCAGGTTGACGGCCCAGCGCTGCAGCTCAACGCCACCGCTCAGGTGCTGCACGGCCTGGAGCTCTCCAAGGACCAGACCGGAGTGACGGCCCGGGTACAAGCGCTAAACATCACCATCTTCTTTGATGGAAACACTGCACATCTGGCCGGTACAGACCCCCCCCCCCCCCCCCCCCCCCCCCCCCCCCCAAAAAAAAAACTAAAAAAAACAAACTGATGCTAAGCGAGAGAGAGTTTTCTGATTTACGTGTGATTTTTCACCCAAAACAGGAATTCCAGACGCTGTTGAGGGCTTGTGTCATAACCCCAACCTGACTGCAGCAAAGTCCCATCTTTACAGCTTCCCTGGGTACACATATTTAATAATAATAATAATAATAATAATAATAATACCTTTATTTATAGAGCACTTTTCAAAAACAAGTCACAAAGTGCTTTACATGCAATTAAAAACAGGAAACAACCAATTAGTACAATATTAAGATAAGACACAATTGAGAGATAATAAAAACAGACAAATAATACAGTCAGTTAAACGCAAGTCTAAAATAGTGAGTTTTTAAAAGTGACTTAAAAGAAGACAATGTGTTAGCTCCCCTGATCTCCTCCGGCAGGTCGTTCCATAAGCGAGGGGCTAAAACAGAAACGGCCCGGTCACCCTTGGTCTTTAAGTTAGACCAAGGAATGGCCAGGAATGACCCACCAGAGGATCTCAGGGTGAGGTCAGGAGGTCAGCTATGGAATCAGGAGCTAGCCTCATACCAGCCTTAAAAGTAATAATTAAAGTTTTAAAATCCACTCTAAAACGGACTGGGAGCCAGTGAAGGGACTTTAAAATTGGTGTGATATGTTCTCTCCTGTTGGACCGGGTAATGAGTCTGGCTGCTGCATTTTGAATTAACTGTAGTTTATTTAGATTTTGCTGAGTGAGGCATGAAAAAAGTGAATTGCAGTAATCTAACCGGGATGAAATAAATGCATGTATAACTGTCTCTAGGTTTTTAGATGAAAGAAATGACCTGATTTTGGATATTTTTCTAAGTTGGAAGAAGCATGATTGGACAACAGAATGTATATGCTGGTCGAAATTGAGGTGTTTGTCAAAAATAATACCGAGTTTTCTACAAGAAGTGGTGATGTTGGATGAAAGGGGACCAAGATGGGAAGAAATATGATTTTGTGATGAGTCTGGGCCTATCATGATTACTCATGTTCTGTCTTTTTACGTGACTGCGTGCCACGTGCCTGATGATGTCCTCTCTGCCGTCCCTCAGATGTGAGACGGTCTACGAAGACGACCCGCTGACGATCAACTGCACCATCGCTACAGAGCAGTAAGCACCGGCAGCTCACACTTGAGTCTCAGCATCCTGCTCCATACTGATATCAGATTCTCATTCGTCCTTTAACAGCTGCCGCCACCTGAAAGAGGCGCCTTTCACTTCCTGCCACGACTTTGTGAATCCGGATCCCTACATAGACGCCTGCGTAGAAACGATGTGCTCTTACCCAGAAGTGGACGGTCACGTCTGCAACTTCCTGGAGGCTTATGGCAAGGCCTGCAGCCTGAGGATGGCCCCTGTGGAGGACTGGAGGCCGATGGACGACTGCCGTAAGAACACTGCTTCAATAAGTTTCATGAGAGAGAAGGTTGATAAAGGCCTAGGGCTGGGCAATATGGACCAAAAGTCATATCTCCATATTTTTTAGCTGAATGGCGATACTCGATATATATCGATATTTTTTCTGTGCCATAATTGGGGTTTCCCCCAAAGCATTAGAGCATAGCATCTCTGTTAGCTTCATTTTTTTCTAAGGCAAACTCTTAAAAAAACAGTTTTAAGTCAAAGCCTCGTGCCAAATGTCACACAGGTTCATTTATTAATAGAGGTCTGCAAAATATCAAAATGTATAAAACAAATGAAATATAAATAAACTGCCTGCATATATAGAATAAAAATGCTTCTTGAATAAAATAAAACAAATATCCCTTTCCTGCATAACAATTAAATTAAAATACACTGTGCAATGAATACAATGTAGACAGTAACAGGCAGACTTTTCCACTGAGGTTGACAGTTGTGCAAATAACAAAACATTTGTGCAAATCTCAAATAAAACATTCAAGTCAATTTGTCACAAAATAAGCTATATCAAAATCATAAAAAAAAATTTAAAAAAATTTAATAATCGATATAAACGATATTGTCTCGTAACATATTGTGTTTGAAAATATATCGATATATATTAAAATCTCAATATATCGCCCAGCCCTATAAAGGCTCCAGACAGATCCAGTCCTGCGCTCTGTTTGTTTGCTCTGAAGGTCACGATGAGGGTGGAGTTTAGAGTTTGGTGTGCCGTTGTGTCCCGGAGTTAGTTGACTGGAGATTAAAGAAAGCGGGAAAGAGACAGTCTTTGGTTTGTTGATTTGTGGTGATCCGTGTGTGTCTGCAGCCGCCCACCCTCAGCTCCCCTGTCTGGACCAGTACTGCAGCCACCACGAGTTCTGCGAGGACCAGGACGGGGAAGCCCTCTGCTTGTGTCGAGCAATCTTCGCCGCCAACGTCAGCGCAGACACCTTAGGTACCGTGTAACAACAAGCCCCGGATGAATCCATTCTCATGTTAAAAAAAACAGACGTTAACATTTCAGTCCTGACTACAGATTCTGCTTTTTCCTGGTCCGAGTCGAACAATCCGGTTGCCCCTGTCGTTGTCAGTATTATCCCTTGCTAAGTGGGGAACTTACGCTTGTACAGATGGAAAGTAAATCCAGACTGTCACCAGAATAAAAGTATTACACAATAACAGGAGTAACAGTGGTGTGGTCCATGTGGTCTCAGCGTTTCCTGATTTGGGGTTGTATGTGTTTGTCTTGTCGGGCCTTCAGGCAGTCAGACGGTCTGCACCGAAGGCTCTGCTAGCATTTCTCTGGTGGGCTGCCTGCTGCAGGACAAAGACATCGACTACGCCGAGCTGCACCTGATGGACAAACGGTGCAGGGGTCGTATGGACGACCAGACCCACATAGTGACTTTTGATTTTGATCTTGATGACCCCTGCGGAGCGGAGATCTCGGTGGGTAAAAATAACGTACAAGACAAGGCCTCGGTGACGGCTCGTCTTCGCCGGGGAGAGTTTCAGTGCTAACCTATGCTAATTGATATTACTATACATTAATCCCTTATCAAATCTTTCCTAATGTCTTCGTTTCAAGTAGGGATTGTTGTTGTCAGCCTGTTTCAATTTTAGTTTTAGTCTAGTCTTTGGCTCAAGCTATCATTTTAGTTTTTATTAGTTTTAGTTACATTCATTCTCCTTTTAGTCGTGTCAAGTTTCAGTCGACTAAAAGTCTGAGCATTTTAGTCTAGTTTTAGTCAGAATTGTCCAGGACCATTTTAGTCTAGTTTTAGTGGAAGATTGTATTTATCCAAACCCATTTTACAATTCAAACAAGGTTATCTTATTATTATATTATTGTTACCTTATAGACTCAAGAATACATTCATTCCAGATACAGAAGACTCTAATTTGAGTTTTTCTTTTTCGACGACACATTGGGTTTTCTTTTCCACGTCTATGTAGGAAAGTGTATCCAAAGATGGATCTTCTTCTTCTCCCCCCCAGAGCAGATCCCCACGTTTCTCTATGTAACTTAGTTTTTTAATGGACGTGAACATAGAGCTCTGTGTTAACGGCATCAGCCTCTAACCTGCAGCTGCATCTTCTGGATCTGATTCCCCGCTGCAGCGACTGGGATTGAGGACTAACGTCACCCAGCAGAACTAAACCAGAGAAACTACTGAAAACATGGACATTAAACCAGAGAAACTACTGAAAACATGGACATTAAACCAGAGAAACTACTGAAAACATGGACATTAAACCAGAGAAACTACTGAAAACATGGACATTAAACCAGAGAAACTACTGAAAACATGGACATTAAACCAGAGAAACTACTGAAAACATGGACATTAAGGATCTAGGTAGAAGATTTCGTCTCGTTTTGGTCAACGAAAATGGAGACACATTTTAGCAGAGTTTTTAATCCGTGCATTATATATTTAATTATCGTTATCGTCACATGACCAGCATTTTTGTTGCGTCTCGTCTCGTTTTCCTCAGGTGATAAAGGTTCGTTGACGACGATATTTAGTCCTAATTTCCGTTGACGAAAGCAACTTTAGTTTCAAGTGTTGCTTGAAGAACTGAAATGAGGACTTTTCCTCCTAGTGGTTGGCAGAGGAAACGCAACTTTTCTAACTTCCGTGTTGGCTTCAGTCTCTTTATAAAAACACTACAAGCTTTTTACGCTCACTAATCTCATCCCTTCAGTCTCTAGACTGTCGTGTTCTGCGTTTTAAAACTATGTCTAATTGTCCCGATCCAGACGAACGGCAACCAACTCCTGTATACGAACACCATCATGACGAAGAACAGTTCAGACAGCATCATCTTCCGCCACAATCCCGTGGCCCTCAACTTCTCATGCTCCTACGACCACCCGGAGGTGGAGACCGTGGGCTTCAGGATCAAGGACAGGTGTGTTGAGCTCCTGGTGGGGGTTTCTGTGCCTGCGCGGTGCTGCTCGCCAGCTGATGTGGAGGGTTGTTTTCAATTCAATTCAATTCAATTTTATTTATATACAACAAAAGTTGTCTCAAGACTCTTTCCAGAGACCCAGAACATAAACCCCCGAGCAATTATTACATAAACAGTGGCAAGAAAAACTCCCCTTTAGGAGGGAAGAAACCTGGACCAGGACCAGGCTCATAAGGGGGGACCCTCCTGCCGAGGGCCAGACTGGGGGGTCGGGGACGTCAGCAGCACACAGCAGGCAGGTGGAAGCAGCAACAAGATGGCCAGGGGTGGGGACCGCAGGCAGGTGGAAGCAGCAACGGGATGACCAGGGGTGGGGACCGCAGGCAGGTGGAAGCAGCAACGGGATGACCGGGGGTGGGGACCGCAGGCCAGCATGCAGCTCCCGAAGCTCCGGCCCAATCAGCAAGTCCCAGGTTGGGGTGCAGGGTCGGGGAAAGGTTGAGAAGAGACAGGGCCAGGGAGAGGAGTCTTGAGGGACGAACCTCTCCCCCGCCCAAAAGGGGCCGTTACCCTGCCCCTCTCACTCCCACACTGCAGGATCCGGTGTTGTGCATTCAGAGATGCTCTTCGCCACCGGCAGAGGATGCTGCACCATGTACAAAAGAGAAAAAAGAGAAGAGAAGGGGGGCCAGCACAAGAAACTTCGACTCTAACACACTAGAGTTTACACTACCTAGAGAGTTAACAACACCAGCTAGAGGTTTACTAAACACTAACTATAGGCTTTACTAAACAGAAAGGTTTTAAGTTTAGTTTTAAAGGTGGAGGTGGTGTCAGCCTCCTTAACCCAGATTGGAAGTTGGTTCCAAAGTAATGGTGCCTGATAGCAGAACGACCGCCCTCCAAATCTACATTTGGATACTCTAGGAACTACGAGTAAACCTGCACTCTGAGAACGGAGAGCTCTGACAGGAACATAAGGCACTATCAGGTCTTGCAAATAATGTGGAGCTAAGCCGTTTTGGGCTTTATATGCAAGTAATAAAATTTTAAATTGGATTCTGAATTGTTTCTGCTCTGCAGCTCTGTCATGCTGAACATCACGTCTAGCGTCTGGAATTACACCCTCTCGATGAACACCTACACGGACTCCGGCCTCACGGAGCTCATCAAGCCGGACTCTGAGATCGAACTGAACCAGAAGGTCTGGGTGGGGGTGGAGACCGAGGGGCTGGATAGCGACGCGCTTGCCATCGTGATCGACTCCTGCTGGGCAACCGGCGAGCGGGCGACCAACGCCAGCGTGAAATACGACCTGATCAGAAACGGGTGAGACGAAGCTGACCGCCGAGACGTTGCGAGCGAGGGGTTTGAAGCTCTGGTGCTGATGCCGTCGTGTCCCCTGTAGGTGTCAGGACGACGACACGGTGGAGCTGGCCAACAACGGCGTGGGGACGTCCAACCACTTCTCTTTCAAGATGTTCCAGTTCTCAGGCAACGACGAGGTCTTCCTGCACTGCGAAGTGAAGCTGTGCGTCCTGCAGGAAAGCTCGTGCGCCAAGGTAAACATTTCTATCAATAATTACTATCATTTACGATCAGGAGTAAGTTCACGAGCAGTGTAAAAACCATCAGGATCGTTGCATAGCGGGACCAGAAAGACAAAAACCGTCACGTGATGCAGGTTAGAGACATTATTCTGAACTTGAAAGCTTCTTTTCCTCCTGCAAACGCAGACCTGCGCTAAAGGCCGGAGACGCAGAACTGCCAGACGCCGCTACGCAGACGCCGCCCGCATCTCCATGGCCTTGGCCAAGTGAGTCAGGCTTAAGATTTGTTTGAGGTTCATACGACAGGGCCTTCGGACCTCCCCAACAGAGATTTATGATGGTTCATTTGTCCCGTGTCCTTGTCTTCTCAGGTTGTACTATCCTTAAATCATCGCTCCAAACCATGGCTGCAGACATCTGATCATTTCTGATGACTAAATCGTGAGATAATTGAAAAAGAGAGACATCATCTTGGGAGGAAAGCCATGGGAGCTGAAGAGGGAAGTTAATCTGTACACCAACGGGGCAAGACTGTTTCCTTTGCACCGCTATGATATGCTGAAGGGCACTGTTGAAAAAGGGATTTCTGCTTTTAATTAATGGGTATAAAATCAAAACTTGTATTTCAAAGGGTCAGCTTTAAAAGATTAAATGTTAGCAACAAGAACTTTCAGCTATGCAGAGGAAGAACAAAAGTAAACGTGAAGAACTGATGAAAGTTATTCACTGTATCATTACATTATATTATATGCATGATAATATATGTCATGAAAGTTGTACGAACGTAAAGCTTACTGTTTTATGATTTGAATTGATATTCTAAAGATAAATATTAGTCATAAAATCCTTTACATCACTCCTTCTTAATTAAAGTATAGAATCCTAATTAATATTCAGTCTGATTAAAGGGTTAAATCTGGGCTTGATTCTGTGGGAGGTCACATTACAAACTAAAAATAAAATCATTTTATTTGGAATATTCTGTGGATTTGTTATTTCTTTATTATCTAAGTTAACAGATAGTTCTTACTTTCTTTTCTGTTAACAATTATTAAAACTGATCAAATGATTTCTGCGCATCAATTCCTTTGGTTTTATTACTTTATTAGTATTAGTGTGGGTGTGTTGCAGCACGTCGCCGCCAGGGGGCGCGATGGCGTCATGGATCAGGTTGAACGACCTGACGTGACTGCAGTGATGATGAGGAGGAGGAGGAAGAGGAAGAGGAGGAGAAGGAAGAGGAGGAGGAGGAAGAGGAGGAGGAGGAGGAGGAGGAGGAGGAGGAGGGGTACTGGAAAATGATATTTAATTTCACACCACCACATGCCACCACCTTGTGGAATAACAGGACCATTGCAATCAATAGGAAAACCTTATTTAATCAACAATGGTATCAGAAAAAGATTGTATTTGTTGTTGATCTAATGGATGAAAATGGCCAATTCCTTCAGTTTCATTCATTTATTGAGAAGTATAATAAAAATTGCTCTTCCAGAGAATCCATCATATTCTAAAAGCCATCCCACTTCCTTTAATACAGCTGATACAGAATACAGTCATATACTCAAATGTTTCAGTCAAAATTCCAGAAATAAAACTTAATGAATTACACGTTAGTGACCAGAAATGTAATAACAAGGTTATTAGAAAAGCTCTAAAATGCTAAATATTTTTTGATTTTAACTAACCAGTAACCAATAAATTATGTACATTTATCAAATGGCCAATAGCCCCAAAAATAAAAGAGATGCAATTTAAGATTTTGAACAATGTATACCCAGCTACTGAATTTAACTTTGTTGTAGAACCCGGTGGGTTTTGCCTAGAAGAGCCGGAAACGGTTGAGCATTTATTCTATTCTTTAATCTCATTAAAATTCTGGCAGGAAACTACAGCTGGTTAAGTCCAACCAAATAATTTATATGGATAATCTTCCAAGAAATATATCAAACATGGTCAACATAGTTATTTTACTTGGTAAATATCACATACATAAATGCAAATGGAATAACAGCAAACCCTCCATTGTACATCTGAAAAATGAATGTAAACTGTATTTTGCGTCTCTTAAACTGATGGGTGAAAAAAATCATATTGCCAAAAGTTTGTATGAAACGATGTCTTTGTTTCTTAATTTTTATTAATACACTTCCCATAGCTTGTCAATAAATGTATCTTTTTTTTTTGCTCTCAACCCACCCCCCCCACCCCCCAAAAAAAAAGATGATGAGGAGGAAGAGGTGGTGGTGATGATGATGATGATGATGATGATGAAGATGAGGAGGAGGAGGAGGAGGTGGTGATGATGATGATGATGATGATGATGAAGAGGAGGAGGAGGAGGAAGAGGTGGTGATGATGATGGTGTCCGTGAGCTGTAAAGTTGTTAGCACGATTGAAGGAGGGAATAGCTGTGAAAATACCTCAAAGAATGAGAAAATATTCACTAAAATGTTCATTAAAACACAAGACGCCCGAATTACGTCATCGTATTCGAGTTGATGCAAAGAAGAGTCCAGGTGGGTTAAGCTGTTTTCTTATTCTTCACTTTTTAATATTTGTAAAGTACATCTAAGCTCTTAAAAGTCACACAAAATCGATTTAACGTTGAATATGTTTTCATACGAAAACGTTTGTGGCGAAGTTTAAGTTTAATCATAATGAGCTGCAGCTGCTCAGACGGAGACGAAGTTCGCTTGAATTTCACCAATTCATTAGAGAATTTCTTTTAATAAATCTGTATTTAACTCAAATTTAACTAAAGTTGAGGATCTCAATGAGTCTGAGTTTGTTGCCAATATAATTCATATAATTCACTTTGACTTAGATGTCCTAAATTGACCAGTTAGTATTGACGTTTTTAATCGGTTTATTCTGGTTTAACTGCCGGAATATCGGTCTTTTACCCGTTTTCACAAACAGAAGAAAGACTTTACAAACCACAATGTGTGTTTTGATGGGCAATTGACAACATAAGAGATATTTTAATATAGTTTTCAGCTTTCCAACTACAGTGTCATGTCATATCGAATCAGAAGCGAACTTCACCAACTCATTTTGTGTTTAAAATATTGCTTTTATACAACTAACAGTCCAAAATAACTAAATATAAGCTCAGTTACATTTACCAGTCCAAGTAGGAACATTCACATTTCTGCGAGTGAACAATTAATATACCATCTATCTATCTTTTTGGGTTGAATGTTTCAATAAAGTGATAAAAGCTTGTGTTTTGGTGTCAGAAATGTGTGGTCCCTCAGAATGAACCAGGGGTCGATGGATCCCTCTGAACCAGAGGCATCATGGATGCCGTGCGCTACCGTGACCACCTGAGAGCTTCAGCTGGAAGGATGAAGTGGTGGAAGGAGGTGGACAGGTGGAGAGGAGCGGGACAGCAGGAGGAGGAGGAGGAGGAGGATGAAGAGCTGGTGGAGGAGGAGGAAGAGCTGGTGGAGGTGCTGCTCCGGGGCAAAGCGCCGTGGGGCTTCACCCTGAGAGGAGGCAGCGAGCGCCGGGAGCCCCTGCTCATCACCAAGGTCCTCGTTTTGACTGTCACACGCGTACAATACTGATGTAACTGCTTTATTTATGAACTTGGATCTGTAGTTTCAGGAAAAGGTGTCAGAGTGGATTTGTTTCCTGCTGCAGAGTTCAGAAATGTGACGTGTTGCCGTCATAATTTCAGTCAGATCGAGGTGCAAAAGGTGAAGCCTCGGTGTCTGATCCTTAATTCCAGACCTGAACGGCTGCAGGGTGACAGGCGGCGTCAGATCTGCAGAACCAACGATACGTTTAAAACTTTAGGGACCTGCATGGCTGTGTGTTCACGGGCAGGTCACCTGCACACTACTCCCATTACTCCAGGTTTAAATATTAAACACAGCGTCGGGTTGCAGCCTCTGCACGTCTTGTTTGCTAGAGATGCACCGATCAGGATTTTTAGGGCCGATCACCAAAAGCAGGATGTGCCGATCCCGATATCACCGATCACAGCCTGACACCCATAACTTTGTCAATATTGTCGTCTCATGTACAACACTGACATTGTAATATTAGGTTTAAAAATTAGGACATGAGAAAGTATCATGAATTGTCTGTTTTATTTCAGTCTGAGGTGATATGCAACATTTCACCCTCTAGAGCAGGGGGTCGGCAACCCACGGCTCTAGAGCGGCTCTTTAACACCGCCCTAGTGGCTCCTGGAGCTTTTTCAAAATTGTTTGACCTTTTTTTTACTTTTTTTCTTCTTTTTTTTACTTTTCTTTCTATTTTTTACTCTTTTTTTCTTCAATTTTTTCCTCTTTTTTTCCTTTTCTTTCAATTTTTTCTATTTTCCTTTTTTTCTCTTTTTTCCTTTTTTTCTTCCTTTTTCCTTTCCTTTTTTAATCTCAACATTTCAACTTTTTTCTCTAGATTTTGACTTTTTTCTCGACATTTCAACTTTTTTCTCGACATTTCAACTTTTTCCTTAACATTTCAACATTAATCTCGACATTTCGATTTTTTTCTCGAAATTTCGACTTTTTTCTCGAAATTTCAACTTTTTTCTCGAAGTGCATAATGAAAAAAAATCTTCCCCCAGTTATAACTAATATAGATACATGCATCATGTGTTGCCTTCATTCTAAGACTTTTCCAAGACTTTTCATTTTTTGCGGCTCCAGACATATTTGTTTTTTGTGTTTTTGGTCCAATATGGCTCTAAAACATTTTGGGTTGTCGACCCCTGATCTAAAGACTCTTGGACGACTTGGACTCGTGCAGCTTAATAGTTTAAGCTTTCTTGTGGTAATAAATGTGTACAACACACACAACAGCAGATATGTCACTGTTTTAGAGTTTTAGAGAATGTCTTATCAGCTTCTTTGTGTTGAAATTATTTTGTAGCATTCCTCGTCGGGGTACTTCCTTTGGACACACCTTGCAAACTTCAAACTTGTTTTAGGACATTGTAAAACTCCCGTACAGGAGACGCCATTTTCAGTGTTGATGTTTTGTAGAGACGGCAACGTCCCCTTAGGAGACCTGGGTCTGAGGTTTGGGAACGCACGCGCTGGCGGCGGTTGGTTGTTTTAATGCTCATCAGATCAGCCTGTTTGAACTATTTAACTCCGATCAAAACCGATAGGGGCATTATCGTCCGATACTGATCGGTTGCCGATCGATCGGTGCATCTATTGTTTGCTTTAAACTTTTCTGGTGGTCTGCTTTCGCGTCTAATTTGCTATGAAGTCATGCTTCTCTCACAATTTTATCCAGCGCTCAAACGTGATTTTATGTCTTGGGCTGAAACATCCTCCGAGAGTGTGTTTTTATTTATATATATTTTAATAAAAGGAGATATTCCCGTCATTGACGTCCTCCTCCGTCGTTGTGTCCAGGTGGAGGAAGGCAGCGCGGCCGACGCCGTCCGTCTCCAGGCCGGCGACCAGATGGTGAGCGTCAACGCCGTGCGGCTCAGCGGCTCCCGGCAGGAAGCGATCTGCTTGGTGAAGAGATCCCACAAAACCCTGACCCTGGTGGTCCGGAGGTACCAGACCGCTCTCCCTCAGCCGGGCGGAAGCTTTCTGACGTCTCAACAACTGATTTAGACTCAAAGTTCAGGTGCAGTTTTCCGGCTTGTACGAGCTCTTCCAGGCCCTGGCTGGCTGGTGAGACAGGAAGTGAAGTGTTGAACAGCTGAGAGCTTCGTGAGTTCTGCATACCTCTTATTAGAGAATCAGCTGCAGCAGCCCGGCCTTGAACGTGGGCCTCTTGGTGCCGGTTTACCCGGGGGGGGGGCTTTAAACAAAAGCCCTTATTGTGGAGGCGGTTGAGCTGAAGCCAGGGCCGTTATTTCAGAGAGCAGATAATGACTCGTAAATTAGAGCGAGCGGGGTCCAGCTCCCTCTCAGTCCAGCGCTGCGTTACTGCCGGTTCTGGGGGACGGGGGCGAGGCCATGTCCACTCCACAAGATACTCTGTAGCTGCGTCCGAAATCCCACACTTCTACCCTAATGAGCAGTAAAAACAGTATGTGAGATTTTTTAGTGCGTCTGAAACATTAGTACGTACTCAATAGTATGTACTATCCATACTCAATCTGGAGAAATGTATTAGTGTGGATTGATGGACACTAGCCGAGCAGAAACTTCCCACAATGCAATGCAGCGGCGTTTGGTTGCTAAGTGATACGTATACGTGATACGTATAATATTATTACCGTATATAATATTAATATTATAATATTTGTATATAATAATGTCATCTTGTTTCCGCCAGGATAAACGGGAAAGAGCAGAGCGGTGCAGCTACTGCTGCTGTTACCATGGTAACAGCAGCTACTGCTGTTGTTACCATGGTAACAGCTGCTGCTGCTGCTGTTACCATGGTAACAGCTGCTGCTGCTGCTGTTACCATGGTAACAGCTGCTGCTGCTGCTGTGACACGTCACTTCCTCCCAACGGCAGGAAGTGCCGTGTGCGCTCTTAATAGTACGTCCGAATTAATGCACACTACTGATATTTACCCAAAAGTGTGCCGAACTTAAGTATACTTTTTAGTATATACTGTTTAGTATGACATTTCGGACGCCCCGTGTGACTGCGTTTCCATGCATCAATAACCCTTTTAAAACCCGAATATAAGCGATAACCCGAATTTGCACCAATAACCCCTTTGAATAACCCGAATTTGCTCATATTCTGGTTTTTAAAAACCCCAATATGAGCCCTGGGTTACTCCTTTTAAAACCCGAATATTGGGTCATGTAAACGCCAAACGGAATATCCCCATCAAACGGAACAGGAATTTGTTTTCTGCACATGCTCTGTTCGCAAGGAATCCTGGGGCCTCATGTACTAAGAGTGCGTGGATTTCAACGTGAATTCGTGCGTGGAATTAACAAAACCGCAAAAATTCATATGTACAAAACTGTGCGTACGCCCAAATCCACGCAGGTTTCTCTGTACATCCCAATCAGCGTGGATTTGAGCGCACATGCGGGAGCACAACACTCCGCCCCGTCTCCTCCCTCAAATATATGTTTGAATATGATAATGAAGATAATTATCCATTAAAAACTGCTCATCCTAACAAGAAATGTACAAAAACAGGTAAAACAAATAAAAAAAGAAAACATCGGCTCTGAGCTGGGTGTCGGACTCCAGTCCTCGAGGGCCGGTGTCCCTGCAGGTTTTAGATGTTTCCCTGCTACATTGCACCATGATACAAGTGACTGTGTCATCAACAGAACTATTCAGACTTTGATGACAAGCTGGTGATGATGATTAATTAGAATCAGGTGTGTTAAAGCAGGGAAACATCTAAAACATGCAGGACACCGGCCCTTCTGGGATTCAGTTTGACACCTACATTATGCTGTTCTTTGCTTTGCGTTGCGTTTGGTGAAGAGTTGTGGTTTTATTATGATCGTACGGGTTTGTTAATGTTTATGGGCAGCGTTAGTGCATCATTACACTCTGCTTTTCTTGTTTGTAATTTAAGAACCGACACCAGAATTTTTGGTGGATGAAAAACGGCTCCTCGTTCTGCTTTATTGTCATGCATATTATATACTAACGGATTAAGACCAATGTACACGTTTATTGAGTCTACATTATGGATGTCCGCGATCACCACTCTCATAAGTATAACAATGTGAACAAAATACATTTATATTTAAAACATGAAGCATTACGATCTGATTCCTCTGCTGCAGAAATAAAGACAATTTGTGCCGACGGGATTATCGAGGTGCAAACGTGAGAAATAAAGAGCAAAGTTGCTGTAACTCGGAGTGTTGCATCCGCAGGAGGAGAGACAGGTTTCGTGCCAAAAAGTGATTCCCTGCCAGAATCTGATTTCTCCCCTGAAAATGGCTCTTTTTACCTGCCAAAAAGTGATTGAAGGCCAAATACAGTTAATGAAAGGTTGTTTCTGCCTAAATATGACTTGATCTCATTCTTGAGCTTCATAATCTGAAACTGAAACGTTGTAGCGCTGTCGCTCAACGGGCTGCTGTGCGCGCTCCCGCGGCCACAAATCAGAAGAAATCAGATTCTGGCAGGCAATCACTTTTTGGCACAACACCGGTTTTTGCTTCAAAATTAATTTTAATGTATTTCTGTCCAGACACAGTTATGGGATGTTTAGGATCTGGCTTTTATCTCCAGTAGTCGTCCCATACGGTCGTCATGACGACAGACAGATGTTCGACCTGCAGCTCCAGCTGAAGCATCATGTTGGTCTGAACCGGAGCAGCTGGTCCAGTTCAGGGCAGAGATCCAGGAGGATCCTCTTGGTACCTGAACCAGCTGATGGTCCAGTCTTAGTCCTGGACCAGCAGGTCCAGACTAAACCAGCTGATGGTCCAGTCTTAGTCCTGGACCAGCAGATCCAGACTAAACCAGCTGATGGTCCAGTCTTAGTCCTGGACCAGCAGATCAGTTTGGTGCCTGAGGACTCGCTCCTGATCCTGCATCAGCAGGTTCCTCTAACGGAGCCAAAGCTCCATCAGGATTTGCAGGTTCCATCGTTGAGCTCCTTTAGTTGTTTGTTCAGATCATGTGGTTGATTGTGAGATTGTTGCAGCTCCACTCTTGTGTAACTTATCTGGTGATGTGGGGACTGTCGTGTCCTTCACGTGGTCGTGAACTTATTGTTGACGTTAGTTTCCTCATATTCTGCACTTCACTGCATCACCAGTGAGTGTCGCCAACGGAGAGAACTTCAGAAAAGTGCGTACAACAGCCTTAATATGTGAGTGAAGGACCGCAGCTTTCTACGTTCACGTCATTCTTTGTACATCCGACCGTGAGCGTTGAAAGTGGCGTACGCACGTTTTTTGTGCGCCGCACTCTTAGTACATAAGGCCCCAGGTCTTTTGAGTCCAGGAAGTTCTTATAAACACGGAGAAACACAAGACCAGGAGGAGACTAATCACTTCATAAATGTAATGAAGGATATGAACATTTCTGCATTTGTAGATGGTAGAAAGTACCGGGATAGAAGATTTACAAGAAGGTGAGAGAAAAGTTGCGCGAAGCAGCATTAGTTTTGAATTTGGATACAGGAAGAAGAAGCAGAAATGACGGGAATTGTGTCATGATGTTCTCCGTGCGTCGCTGGTTTGATCCAGATATCCCAAATGATTAATTACCATGTAAACGGAATATTCTGAATATTTCAGTAACCGGAATATTAGCAATAACCCAAATTTTGACTGCATGTAAACGTAGTCAGTGATGTTCAGCTTTGCTAAAGAACCAGGCGACTTTCCAGATTTATCGTACCACTTACAGGACTGTCTCAGAAAATTAGAATATTGTGATAAAGTTCTTTATTTTCTGTAATGCAATTAAAAAAACAAAAATGTCATACATTCTGGATTCATTACAAATCAACTGAAATATTGCAAGCCTTTTATTATTTTAATATTGCTGATTATGGCTTACATCTTAAGATTAAGATTCCCAGAATATTCAAATTTTTTGAGATAGGATATTTGACTTTTCTTAAACTGTAAGCCATGATCAGTTGATTTGTAATGAATCCCGAATGTATGACATTTTTGTTTTTGTAATTGCATTACAGAAAATCACAATATTCAACTTTTCTAAGACAGTCCTGTATATTCATTCTTAGTTTTATTTCCCTATTTTCTGCATTTTTGCACAAGAATATCAGATTCAGTAAAACACTTTTCTTTTTTACAATAAAAACCTTCTTGTTTCACCGGTCAGCTTTGAAGTGTTGGCGTTATCGCTGCGTAAGAATAACCTCTTTAATTGCTTCCTAAAACCCTTTCACCACATGTGCCTCTTCTGTCCAGTCAGGTTCACACACACACACACACACACACACACACACACACACACACACAGGCAAATGGCAACAGAGTCTTAGAGCTTGAATCCAATTACTGGTTCTAAAGCCCCAGGCGTGAGCTGAGCTCTGCAGGGCTGGGTGGCCGGGGGGGGCCGGGGGGGGCCGCGGGGCCGCGTGCAGCTTTCAGCAGCCGCTCAAGTGGAAACGGTGGATCTGAGCAGGTGTAGGGGTTTGAAGTGGGAGGAGAAACGGTTGTAACTGGCTCCGGAGGTCGTGGAGTGGCTCTGGGAGCCGGGCCGGGCCGGCCGCCCGGGCCGCTTCCCCCCCCGGGGGGGCGGTGGTACGGCCCATGTTGGTACGGCCCGTGTTGCCTAGGTGAGTGGACACTGCTTAGTGGGATCGGCCGTATCAGCACAGCCCATTGTTTTCAGGGGCTTTGGTGACTGGGGCGAGCTGAGGGCTCTCCTGACCTCCCGGTGGTCTCTCTTCCCTCTGGACATGTTGGGCTTTTAGAAGATAAAGATTCTCAGTCTCAGGTACCCCCCTCTCATGTCTTCTTCTGTCATCTGTGATCCAATCATTTTGTTTCCTGAGTGGGATTACATCAGGAAGTGATGACTGATGGAAGATAACGGCAGGTTGTCTTCATCGGGACAACATTTCAGCGGAGGACCAGATATAACTTTAGTAGAAAAACCCACCCGGCTGCTTGAGAGGTTTCTTTTAAAACTTTCCTGAGGATCTCAAAGTAGAAAAGAAGCGGATGACATAAGTGCAGGTAACCTGGTGTTGTGAGGAGGCGTTAACACGTTTATTTATACGCTGCGTTCGAATTTTACGCTCATTAGTCAACAAACTTGCTTCAAAACCCTTTTAACAGAAAAGTGGGCTTGTTAACCTGAATTTTGATGTTTAAATACGTAGTTGTAACAACAGAACATGTTTGTTATAAGATTTAATGAGAAGGTTTTGGGGGTTTTCTTCACATGTTGCTTTGTTGTAAACTAATTTTCAGCTCTTAAAATCACATCCAGTGAATGAACAGAAATATTTACTGATGTTCTAATTTTATTTCTTTACTTTTGACTTTAACGTCTCATTTCTACTCCGTAAAAGTTATTAATTCTACTGTAGAATAGAAATGGAAAGAATAGAAACAGCGTCTTTTTCTGTCTTCTTGAGAGGTGACAGTTTAAAGTGGCTCTGCAACCATTTAGTAACTGAATGAAAGTAAATGTTAATAATGTGACAAACCTTTGTGTTTATGTTCGCCACTGATGCCGTCCACGTTCATCACTTTAATTCTGCTGCATGTCTCACATGTGGCTCATTTTTCCTGTTTTCACTCTGTTTGTAACGCGTCCAATTGCTCTCGTGAGTCTTTTTTTTTTGTGGCGCTGCGGGCGGTGACACACCGATAAGCCCAGCTGTGATGACGCTGGCACTTTCCTTTGTGCACTCGTGTTTGGAGCTCACCGGGGCGAGATCGGCCCCGCGGGCCGCTGGTGGCTGTTTGGGTTCCAGCAGGAGCAAGCTGGTGAATCAGCAACACGTGTCACGGCCGAGGTGAAAAGGCCAGGGGAAGGAGGAAAAGAGCGGCGACCTTAGTCAGGGTCCAGAGATCACCTGCACCCGTGGGTCCTGGCTTCTCCTGAAAGCGTGCAACGCTTCTGCTCCTGGATCTTTGTGTTCTTGTCTTCTTGATGATGCATTGTAGTGAAACGTTTGTCAAGATAAGCTTGTTTAACTTCAGTTACTGGGTTCAGCAGTTCACTTACCGACCTGAACTACCCAGACCGGTTCAATAAGACCACAAGACACCAGGACAAACATGTGGATTAGTCCAGTTAGACAGGGATGTTTACTACAGGACACAAAGCAAACCGAGCGGTGCCAGCGACATCATCATCATCATCATCATCATCATCATCATCATCACGTCTGTTCGTCCGTCAGCGGCAGAGGTGTCTTCAGTATTCACATTCATTACTCAGGTAGAAGTATAGATACTAGAGTTTAAAAATACTCCTGTAGAAGTTGAAGTATCAACTCAAGTTTTTTACTCAAGTAAAAGTATAAAAGTACTGGTTTCAAAACTACTTAAAGTATAAAAGTACCGTAAAAGTAATGTAAGGGGGAAAAGCCATTAAGGACAAAAGCCGTTGAAAATGAATGCATCTTAGTATAATGCAAATATATTAAAGAAGCATATATGTGTACTATTGAGCATTAACATGTGTTTCAGAGAGCAGCAGATATGATGACTAGTTGCCTATAAGTATTGTAATGGTGCAAAAAGTCAAACTTCAGAGGCATGTTATCATTTATCCTAACCTTTATTGGAATGTACATCCAAGTTTAGTTGCAGGAATCTGAGGGAACGGATGTAAGAACAAAACTGGACAAGAACATCTGAAACAACCACAACCAAATTCACTCTATCCGGATGGAGCAATTTAACTGGATAGTTTTTATTTAAAAGGAACCCTGGCTATTAAGACATGTAGGTCTTAAAAGATAGATGTTGGTATCAATTATAACAATGTGATATAAAAAACCTTGTTGATGTCTTTGTTTTTATAAAATTTGAAAATATAATTTAACATGTAGGGTTAGGGTTAAGGCCGGTTTTAGGGGGGGGCAGGGGTGGGCTATGCCCACCCAAACGTGCCTCCTGCCGACCGGCGTCTCCATCCCGGCGGCGGCGAGAGCGGATGGTGGAGCGCTGCGAGCTCTAGAGCCACGGCTACGCCGGCTACGCAGGAGCCCACGCCGTAGCCTACGCCGTAGCCTACGCCGTCTACGCCGTAGGCTACAGCGTAGACGGCGTAGGCTACGGCGTAGGCTACGGCGTAGTTGATGTCTTTGTTTTTATAAAAACAAAGACATCAACTACGCCGTAGCCTACGCCGTAGCCTACGCCGTCTACGCCGTAGCCTACGCCGTAGCCTACGCCGTAGCCTACGCCGTAGCCTACGCCGTCTACGCCGTAGCCTACGGCGTAGACGGCGTAGGCTACGGCGTAGGCTACGGCGTAGTTGATGTCTTTGTTTTTATAAAAACAAAGACATCAACAAGGTTTTTTATATCACATTGTTATAATTGATACCAACATTTATCTTTTAAGACCTACATGTCTTAATAGCCAGGGTTCCTTTTAAAGGCCGAAATGAAATAGAGTAACGAGGCTGTTTTTAAAATGTAAGGAGTAAAAAGTACAGATAATTGTCTGAAAATGTAAGGAGTAAAAGTAAAAAGTCGTCTGAAAAATAATTACTCCAGTGAAGTATAGATAACCAAAATTTCTACTTAAATAAGGTAAGGAAGTATTTGTACTTGGTTACTTGACACCTCTGTAGACCAGGGATGTTTACTACAGAACGCAAAGCAAACCGAGCGGGTGCCAACGGCATCATCATCATCACGTCTGTTCGTCCGTCAGCGGAGATTTCAGATCGAGTTGTTTCACAGAAATGGGAGCAGACAGGCGAACGAGCAGTAGTTCAAGATTTCAAGTGTTAATCATAAGCTGCAACTCAAACTTTCAGTTGGACTTGAATTGGATTTTAAAGGTAGAGTAAGCAATTCTGCGTGATTTCACATCCACAGCCTCTGAACATTGTCCTCGCTCCGTCTTCATCGTCCTCTTTAATCTGGAAACAAATGGAGGCGGAGCAACAGCCGTGACTCCAGCCAATCACAGACAGGGAGGTTCATGTGCGTTCCCGTGGAGTAGGTGAGGAGCTAAAGAGGCTCGGTGTCTTTGTTGGACAGCGTTGGAGGGAGGAGTCAGTGCACCGTGTTTTTGTTTTAAATTGATGCTTAAAATCAGCAGACCTGATTACATGCAGAAATCGCGTATCCTTCCTTTAATTGGCCCCCAAATCACGGTGATAATATAAGTGATTTCATTAAAAACGATAAATTAAAAGCTTTGCAGCAATGCATGATGGGCCAAATAAACAACCAGTCACAGTACCTGCTGGGTAAACTAGCAAACTGTAAACTGGGAGTAAGCAGCAGTAGTCAGACTTTTTATCTTTGTTAAAAGACTTTATTTTTGGTCCCTCGTGACCCCTGAAAGGTCATTTAAGGGAACTCGGAGGCCGGTTCTGGAACCTGGACCAGCTACCATGGCCACGGTTACATGATGTTTTTTAATTCGGAATGAATTATTCCGAATGATATAATTCCAAATTATTTACGTTTATTAACGTTTGATGGTCTTTCTCCAATTCCTCTACAGGTCTGGGGGTTGGGAAGGTTCTGATTGGATAGGGGGGAGACCGGAAGTTAAACTACCGGAAGAAAAACAAATTTAGCCGCTACAACCTTGAAAAGCTCACAATTTTTATGTTTCCTTTGTTCTTTTAATTATTTCCAGGTCCTCCAAGCTATTTATTAAGTAAATGGTCTCTGCTCTTGACCAGCGTTTACTGCTGAAACTTTGTTTGGAAAACCAGCCCAGCGTGGAATATAAGCGTCATGGAGACAGACGGGCGAGGGGACGAGCAGAAAGAAAGACCGGAATTAATTTAAAGAGGAATGAGTGTTTACATGATCGCAGAATTATTCTATTCAGATTTAAAATCGGAATAAACCAACTTACTTCGGAATTAAGTTTAATTCGGAATGGCCATTTTCATTCTGAATTAGGTCATTTTTACTCATTTTAAATCAGATTTCATTTTAATTCTGAATTAAAGAGGAATTAAACTTATTCCATCCTCTGGGACGGTGGATGGAGCTGCCTGGCGCCGCAGGATCCGCCCATATGTTCAGTTTCAGACACCACCTGACTCTGTAGCTGGAATCTGATTGGCTGACGAGACGCTCGCATCAGTACCTGGAAAGTTGCTGAACTTTTAGTTGTTTTTTTTTTTTAAATAGGTTCAAAGTGGTGACGTTTTTTTCATTCCCTTCTTTTTTAAAGTCTCAACAGACAGCGACACAGAAGAATAATTTCTAACAAATGTGACGGATAAAACCTGACGTATTAATGCACTTTTATCACACTGAACCAAATATAACAGATTAGTAACTTTGCCTCAAAAAAGTAAATAAACGTGTCTAAAATATAAAAACATCTGTCCCAACAGTCTGATGTCAGACCACTTTTACTCTCCGACCTCGTGCCATCGTTATCGTCAACCGCAACGCAATCACACTTTGTGTTATTTAAGAAGAAAAATCCGTTCTTTTCCATCTCAGCATGCAACTTCAGAGTGGCCAGATTTAACAAACTTTGTTGCGTGATAAACAGTGACGCACGCCGTCACCAGCCCTGAGTGAGTAATGGCACCCGTCGCCTTGCTGGTATTTTAAGCTGGCACCCCTCCACGCTGCGGGGGTGATGTCCTCCACCTCCTCCGTCTGACACTGGCTCATATCTCTCTCAAACATTCCTCTGTTTCCTGACAAGGACATAAATGTTCAGCTGGTTAGGAAGTATGAAAACGTGAGGGAGTGGACCTCACCCAGCGACGAGACCAAACACTTTTACTGCCAAAGATGAAAGAAATCTCCGATGAGGCGTTGAGGATAAACCTTAAAAGTTGGCCTTTTTTTTTCTTCACAAAACTAAAAATGCATTTTTATGACCTGAATCTTTTAATCTCCGTCTCATGACGGCGTTTATGTTGATTTGGTTTCCCAGCAGCCTCCCTGAAGGCCCAGCCACTTCAGCACAAACACTAGATTACAGCGAGGACGCCGGACAGGACAATAACTCCTCCCCTTTGCCTCAAATCCAGCCCCCCACCTCCCATAATCCCCAAGAAATCTCCTGTGGAGCACAAGGTGCAGTGCGTTGTGTTGGGAGGACGCCTCAGTGGTGGAGTTTCTCCAGCGTGACGGAGGCTCGGACCATCGGACAGCCGGGAGTGTTTTAGAGGGACGTGCAGGAGTAGAGAGGGCGGTTGTTATCGTGCAGCCGAGACGCTCACAGAAGCAAAAAGCTGATTCCTAGTCGGTAAGTTTCCACCGTATCAGCTGTTTCAGCTAATTGTCTCTTTAGTTCGGCCCCACTAACGTTTAGTCTGAATATCAGAAGAAGAAACGCTGATATGATGATGCAGTTTAAGTCTTCCGCATTGAAACAGCTTGATTTGTTTTGATTATTAAATATTTGAGCCTAACTTATTTATTTATATATTTATTTATTTATTGTGCTTCCGGTTCATTGGTTTAATGCTTTAATGCGATGTTTTAGACTGGACAAAGTCACACTTTCTCCTCCTGTGAGACACAAATCCAACCCGACAGGTGTGTTTTCTGTGGAGCTGGGAGAGTTAAAGACCAACTAAAGAGGCTCCAGCGAGTTCTCCTCAAGGGTGTGGCGTACATCCCGGGTCGGAGGTTTAAAAAGCTGAAGGCTTCTGGATTTTTGTGTTTTGACAAGTGTCAAACGGGACAGTTTGGTCCTAAACTACAAACACAACGTGCTGGAAACTGGATGCAGCATATTGGTGCCAGGCACGGCGGTGGAGGGGTCATGATCTGGGACCAGAAACTGGACAATAATCCCCAACAGAGAAGCTGACAGCAGAACACGTACGCTACGACGGCCCGGTCAAAGTCCGGTAAACAAAAACAACATAAAAATAAAAAGTGCGTAGATGAACGTCGGCAAACCAAAATGAGGAGGATGATGTTGATGCTGACGGTTGTTCTACCAGGCGGGTGGTGTGTTTAGGCTTTCCTGTGAGCTTCTTTACATCATTCAGGTACTAAGGTCTCACTCGTCCCCATAACCAGCAGCCTCTCTCTCTCTCTCTCTCTCTCTCTCTCTGTCTCTCTCTCTCTCCGTCGTATATTTCCCAGCAGCCAACTGTGTTTCACTTTGGGGTTCAGATCTTGAATGAGTCCAGCTCGTATTTCCTGGGAGGAGACGGGGCTTCTCTCCACCGATGGATATCTGTGTGGACCAGCTGGATCCTCTCACAATGACACCGTCAGCTCTCACAAAGGGAGCATTTGCATTTCCATTGTGCGGCAGCTTGTTGGGAGGCAGCAGCTCTCGCTTTCACGATGCATCAAGTCTCAAGTATCACTTTAGGATTAAACTCAGAGACGACAATTAATAACAGATGTCTCCTGCTTTTCTAGAGCCTCTTTATTTCTAAAGGTTGTGCTTTAGTCTGTAACATCAGAGAAAGTGGATTTAGGCTTCAGCGTGAACGTCTGGAGGGAAATACTCATCCGTTGTTAACAAACGATGATGAACCTTTTTAACTTTAAAAACATTGACAACAGACTTCAACTTCTGACCAACGACTTGAGAAGTAGACGTTTGACCCAATGTTCAAGTGTTTTATGAAGAAATCTCAGCTTCTTAAGTAAAATGGTGTCTCAGCTCAGAGCAAGTCTTATTGTTTCATTTCTGATAGGATTTGATCTGAAAACAAGCAGGAAAACAGAAGAAGCCGCTGCGGGTTCTTCAAGCTTTCTAGGGTTGTTCCCCGTCCTTGAGGGCTCATGAGCAACAAACCAGGACTGAAATACTGTTAGAAAGTCTGATAGGAAGCGTCTCGGCCTCCTGGGAGATGGCCAGCGTAGATGTCTCGTTTGAACTGAGGGAACGCCGGGGAGGGAAAATACCTCCCTGCATTCCTCTGCTGGAAGAATGCAGCGTCTCCGTGGCGCTCCGGCGGGGTTAGCGGTTACATCGGAGCAGGTACGCTCTCAGCTGGATCAGAGATCTCTCCTCTCTGGGACGTCTGAGATCACAGCTCATCCAGACTAACAGTTGGGACATTCTGAGTATCGTGAGGCTCCGACAGATCAGCCTCCTCTCAGTGATCACACCCAACAGTCGTTCAGCATGTACAACTGCAGCCAGAGCCAAAATAATTACTGCGGAGATTGATTGGAGATTGATTGGAGATTGATTACAGTTGTGACGTAACCGTCGGAGCAATAACACCGTGTCCTAACTGCTGCGACGCGAGCGAGCATCAGCGTCAAAAACAATTCCAATGCTTTATTTTCTATTGGACTGTCCTAACTGGCTGCGAGCGACGCAGTGCAACGTGGCGCGCCGTTTTGAGCTGGACTTTTGTCGGACGCCCTGCTTCTATTTTCTCCCTGTCGTTCGCGTTGAAAGCCGGTTGAAAGCGCTGTAGGAAACAGTCATTTCAATACATGAACCTCAATAAAGTGGCAGCTGCTGGAGGGAGATGGACAGGGAGCTGGAAGGTTCTGGTAATAATATATAATAATAAGATAATATATAATAATAATATAATAATAGGATAATATTTCTTTCTGCCACTTTATTGAGGTTTTTGTGGTGAAATGAGGAGGAATCATAGAGATAACTTCTCATTTCAACTAACTGGATCAGCCGTTCCTCATCATGACTGTTTCCTACAGCACTTTAACCGGTGTTCAACGTGAGCGGCAGGAAAGAAAAAAGAACATTTAAATATCACAATATCAAGCTTGTTTTCTGTTTAGAAAGTACAAACGTAGGAAGATTACAAGTACTCACGCATCTTTTACTTGTCTCTTTACTCTTTTAGGAGTTATTTTAGGAGTTTCTTTCAGGAGCGCACGGGCGGGTAGTGCGGTGAATAAAGGCTGATTTATGGTTCCACGTAAAATCGACGACGTACCCTACGCCGTAGTTGGTGTAACGCGGAACCATAAATCAGCCTTTTAAAAAGCGAGTTTCAGCTGTCAATCAAAATAACGTGGGCCCATAACGCGTTCAGTGTTTCAGGACAGAGAGCGTCCGATGCCACGCAGTGCAACGCGATAGTCGGACGCTCGTGTGCAGTTAGGACACGCTGTGAGAATCTACGCTTCAGGTCCAAAAGTGTCTGAAGGAGGTTTGTCGGTCCTGGCGGGGAAAGAGAAGAGACCTGATGAGACGAGTGTAGCAGCACCGGCGGTGTCTGGCCTGTCGGCCTGCAGCCATGTGTCCATGACGTCGACTTCAAAATATCGTTGACGTCATATTTTGTGTCGACGCATCGCCACGCACACGTAGGTCACACAAAACAAACAGTTCCCACTTTTCAGAATGGAGACTGAAAAGTCCTGCAAAAAGACCCAAAAAACACTCCTAAGTCATCAAAAGTATGTGAATACTTTAAATTTAGCCCCAAATGCCTTTTGGAGTTGATACCAGACCAGCCCCCCCTGGTCTCGTGTTATGTTCTGCATCAGCTCCTACATTTGTTTTCTGGTCATAACTCTGGTTAGCAGGAGCTAAAGTGCCCCCGGAAAATGATTCCTACCTTTTTTATGTCATAAAAATATCTAATTTCATGTGAAACAGTGCTGTTTTACCAAATACGTTATTTCTAACATGAAAAATGGTTTTGCATTGTGTTTTTTTAATCTTGTAATTTTGTACAGGAGAGATTTTTGTTGGACTTTTTATTTTGTATAATTTTATTCTATATTTTCATTTTGCTGTGCAAAACGGTTGTTTATTAAACTATTTTATTAAGGAATTTTTATATTTATTTGATACATTATGCTTTTTATTAAAGCGAGCAACAGAAAAATAATTGTTAGAATAATCATCCAATTACTCGTTAGATTAGTCGACTAATCGATGAAATAATCGCCCGATTTAATGGTTTTAGAAACATTGGTTTCCCCCGGCCCTGCTTCGGTCTGCTGGTGCCGAGTCTCAGGTCTGTTATTCCTGGTTATCAGGGTGAAAATGAATTCAAGCGTCTTATCTAATCTTGTCGTCCCTCTCATCCTTCACCGCCACCGTCAGGGCTAAGATGGTTGATGTGGTGTCACCACAAACGATGCCGTCAGAAACCGAGGTTCATGTCGCCAGGAACTTTCTCACCAAGATCTTGCGAAGCTCCATGAGGTATCGTCTAGTGACGCTGGCGGTGTTGGTCTGTGGTTGGTGCTAGCGTGACGTG
This sequence comes from Cololabis saira, assembly GCF_033807715.1. Lineage (NCBI taxonomy): Eukaryota > Metazoa > Chordata > Actinopteri > Beloniformes > Belonidae > Cololabis > Cololabis saira. The sequence goes on along the minus strand of NC_084610.1, from coordinate 456,520 downwards.
TTGGTCTGTGGTTGGTGCTAGCGTGACGTGTGCTGTTAGACGTGTCGTGGATCTCGTAGTCGTATTGGTCTGGTTTTAGAGGTGTGAGATTGTTGTAGTGAAGCTCCGATCAATCTTGTGATGTTCAGCCTCCTCCCCCGCTGCTTGTTTGTCCTTTACTCTGTTTATTTATGTATATATTGTTTTCAATGTGCTGCAGAATTTGTCCATAATCTCTCAAATATCTGTAATCGTTTGCTTTCCAACATGCTCTCCAGGAAGAACCGCTTCAGAGGGTACGTTCACATTTGCTTTGAGTCGAAAGGTAAAAGAATATTTGAGTTAAACCGAGTGGATGTTGAGGTCAGAAGATCCATAAAACATATTTAATCAAGGTTCCTTGACCGTGAATATTAATATGTTAAAGTGTTTGGAAGGTTTTGGGAGAGCTGTTGATGGAGATGAGGTGCAGTGTGTTCTGAAGGTAAATGATGGTGTTTGGGGGTAAATCAGATCAACAGCGGTTGTGGGTTTTATGACATGAAAGAAGAAAATGAACATTCTGTAAGATTTGACAGTTTTAATCAGAAGCAACTTTACCATATTTTGTGCACCATTAGGCGCAACATCAATGAGCGGGTCTATTTTCATACATAAGGCGCATGATAAAACGTATAGAGCGAAACAGAACAGTCTGGTAAGTTGAAAATTAATTCTACTCTTTCACAATAACTCAGAATATCGTTCAGTTGTAACTAAAACTGAAAAAATACATTTTAAATCACTTGTCATCCACGAATCCACCAAAAAAATGGAGGAGGTGAGCGTCCTGTTCTCTGATTGGCTCATCGTTGCCAGCGATAGCGACACCTGAAGTTAGTGTGAGGTTGGAACAACATTTGATTATAATTGGACACATGGGTTTCCGCTAAAAACCTAACGTTGGCGTGACGTCTAATTACAGTAAGGTTACATAGACTAGATGTTGGATGATGGTTGTTATCTAACGTCTGACGGTGTAACCTGTATCCAACCAAGGACTGACTTTAATGTGTCTGAACGGTCGACCATCAGTCAAGTGGAGCAGCTGCGTCGCTACCAAAGTCACTAAAACTGCAGGTACCACATAAAACTGGGTCTGGGTCAGTAACACAACAAGATTCCTGCATACATACATAGTCAGTCTGGAAAGTATTCAGAACGCTTCACTTTTCCCACATTCTTTTAGGTTACAGCCCTATTGATTATAGGAATACATTCTTTTTTTTTTCTCAGAATTCTACACAAAACACCCCATAATGACAACATGAAAGAAGTTTTGATGCGACTTTTGTAAATTTATTAAAAATAAAAATAACAAGAAATCATATGAGCATAAGTATTCATAACGTTTGCTTAATACTTTGTAGAAGCTCCTCTGGCAGCAATTACAGCCTCAAGTCTTTTTGAATAGGTTGCTACAAGTTTGGCACACCTATTCTTGGGCAGTTTTGCCCATTCTTCCTTACAGACCCTCTCAAGCTCCATCAGGTTGGATGGGGAGCGTCGGTGTACAGCCAGAGATGTTGGATGGGATTCAGGTCTGGGCTCTGGCTGGGAAACTCAAGGACATTGACATGGTTGTTCTGAAGCCACTCCTTTGATATTTTGGCTGTGTGCTTTGGGTCGTTGTCCTGCTGAAAGATGAAGCGTCGTCCTAGTCTGAGGTCAACAGCACTCTGGATCAGGTTTTCATCCAAGATGTCTCCGTACATGGCCGCATTCATCTTTCCCTCAATCCTGACTAGTCGCCCAGGTCCTGCTGATGAAAAACACCCCACAGCATGATGCTGCCACCACCATGCTTCACTGTAGGGATGGTGTTCTCCAGGTGATGAGCGGTGCCTGGTCTCCTCCAAACACGACGCGTGGAATTCATGCCAAATAGTTCAATCTTTGTCTCATCAGACCAGAGGATTTTTTTTCTCATGGTCTGAGAGTCCTCCAGGTGCCTTTTGGCAAACTCCAGTCGGGCTGCCATGTGCTTTTTAGTAAGGAGGGGCTTGCGCCTGGCCACTCTACCATACAAGCCTGATTGGTGGATTGCTGCAGAGATGGTTGTCCTTCTTGAAGTTTCTCCTCTCTCCACAGAGGAACGCTGGAGTTCTGACAGAGTGACCGTCGGGTCCTTGGTCACCTCTCTGACTAAGGCCCTTCTCCCCCGATTGCTCAGCTTAGGCGGGCGGCCAGCTCTAGGGAGATTCCTGGTGGTTCCAAACTTCTTCCATTTAAGGATGATGCAGGCCACAGTGCTCACTGGGACCTTCAAAGCAGCAGACATTTTTCTGTACCCTTCCCCAGATTTGTGCCTCGAAACAATCCTGTTTCGGAGGTCTGAAGACAATTCTTTTGACTTCATGTTTGGTTTGTGTTGCAACATGCACTGCCAACTGTGAGAGCTTATATAGACAGGTGTGTGTCTTTCCAAATCAAGTCCAATCAACTGAATTCACCACAGGTGGACTCCAATTAAGCTGTAGAAACAACTTGAGAGAGATCAGTGGAAACAGAATGAACCAGAGCTCAATTTTGAGCTTCATGGCAAACGTTCTGAATACTTGTGCACAGGTGATATTTATAGTTTATTTTTTATAAATTTACAAAAATCATAACAAAACTTCTTTCATGTTGTCATTATGGGGTATTTTGTGTAGAATTCTGAGGAAAAAAAATGAATTTATTCCTATTATCAATAGGGCTGTAACATAAAAGAATGTGGGAAAAGTGAAGCGTTCTGAATACTTTCCTGACTGACTGTAAGGGCCTCGGATTATTGGGGTACTGGCGATTTTTGAGAAAAATTAAGTATTTGAAGTGCCTTTATAGTGCGGAAATTACGGTATGTTTATTATTACAGAGTTAAGAAGTGTAAACTTTCTTTACCATCCAATAATAGACTCAGAGTGGTTGTGGCTCTCCTTTTAAGTTCTTATTGAAGTGTAGATATTGTTATTTATTATTAACCCCCAACAGGATGGAGAAGTGTCTGAGCTGCTCTCGGTGCTGATGGGCCGTTGAACTCTGCAGGGTTCGTCCCCCCTGACTGTGGTTTTGTTTTCAGGAAGAGCGATCCGGACTCACGGCCTCATTCCTGGCAGCCGTCCCAGCTGACGGAGGAGGAGCCGGGCCGCTGTGAGGCCGCCCCAGCGCCGGTGTGGCAACCCAAACATGAAGCAAGGTGAGCCATTGCAGCAGCTTCTGGCTCTCTGCCGTCGGACCCAACGCGCCGTTTTTAAGCAGCATTTCATTTTCCTGACAGGTCTGAGGCGTCCACTCACGGCCACCACAACACCCGGGACTCGGTGAACATGGAGAGGCTGGAGCGTCCCTCCCATCCCTCCCATCCCTCCCATCCCTCCCATCCCTACCCGGCGGGCCGGCTCTCACCTCCCAAGTACGCCAGCGGCGCCGAGCCGCCCTCTGGAGCAGGAGGCAAGCGGGACTCTGCGTTCAGCTGTTTCTCCGGCGGCTCCGGTGGCTCCGGCCCTCTGGTCCACGACTCCAGTGCAGCTGGCAGGAAGGGAACAAGCACCGAAAACATCTTCTTCAAGGGCCTTCCGGGCGAGGGCCCTCAGCAGAACGACCACAAGTTCCCGCCGCCGAGCGCCGGGACCGGCTGGGAGGAGCCGCCGGGCTCCCGGGTCTCCGTCGCGGGGAGGCTGCACATCGGACCCGTGTGGCAGGTTCCAGACAAGCACACGTCCCAGTCTCCTCCGCCCCCGGTGCCGCCCCTGCGCAGCGACAGCTTCGCCGCTACCAAGGTTTTCCCGTACCCCGACGGGCCCGCGGGTCCGGCCAAGAGTCCCGGCAGGTCGTGTGAGAAGCCGGCAGACTCCAGACCTCAGAGCTTCAGCCAGCTGCACCAACACAAACTCTTCTCTCTGTCCAGCAGCGACGTCAGACCGTCCCAGCAGGCGGCGCCGCCGCCGCCGTGCCACCAGAGGCAGCACAGCGACGAGAGCCCGTTCTACCTGCAGGCCCGGGCCGCCCCCACCCAGACCCAGAGTGTGGGGAACTACTACCGCAGCCTGCAGGACCTGCCCACCAACGCCTTCAGCCGCAAGCAGGGACGCCACTCCACTGCACCCCCGCCCTCGGAGAGCGCGGGACGCAGCCGCTACTACAGCCTGGCGGGGAAACATCTGGTCCAGATGCCGGAGAGCAGGGCCCGGCCCAGGACGGAGGGCTGGAGGGGGGAGGTGGAGAAGCTCCGCTGCCTGAACAGCAGCCAAGCGGCTTTCCAGGGATCCCTGAAGACCAGCGGCCAGGCCAAGTACCCGCAGGCCCAGGCGCCTCACGGGGCGTCCCGCCTCGGGAACGGCCTCCACTACGACCAGCTGACCTACGAGCTCTCTCTCCACAAGAGAGGGGAGGGACGCTTCTTTCCCACGCATCAAAGTCATGACCCAAACAGTCTCTCCAGACACCAGGACCCCTGGGTGCCTCAGGACGACCAGCGGATCTCCCCCCTGAAGACGCCCCTCCTGCACTCCCTGTCCCAGGAGAGCAGGGGCCTGGCGGAGAGCAGGGGCCTGGCGGAGAGCAGGGGCCTGGCAGAGAGGCAGCCGGCCCCCACGCCCACGTCCTGCCAGGACGCCAGCGACGTCATGGCCACCGGCGGGAAGGCAAATCGCCGCGGCGACCGTTACGCAACCACCTTACGCAAAGAAATCCAGCAGAAGCGAGCGCAGCTGCAGAAGAGCCGCAGCGCAGCGACGCTCACCTGTGACGCGGAGGACGAGGAGGAGGCGGAGGAGTGGCGCTCGGCGGCCGCCTCCTTCTCCAACACCTACAAGGTCCATCTGAAGGAGGCCCAGGCCCGGGTCCTGCAGGCCACCTCCTTCCAGAGGCGGGACTTGGAGCCGCTGGCCCCCGAGGTGCCGGGGCTCAGAACCTCCAGCGGGCGCGTCAGGGGCCGCCGGCGGTTCCACCCGGCCAAGAGGACGCACTCCTTCTCCGAGCCGGACCAGATGGACAAGGTGGGCGTGGACAGCTCGGAGGAGCAGATCCGGTTCTCGGAGGACAAGCCGGCCTTTGCCAGACCCGCGCCGAGGACGAGTGCCGGCACAAACCCCAGCACAAACCCCAGCACCAGCATTGATGAGGAGGACAGACCTGGGAGGCCTGGAGAAGCTCCGGCAGCCACGGACCACAACCTCCTGAACCCTGGACACAAGCAAGTCCTGCTGGACCAGCAGAGGCTCGGGACCTTCGCCGAGTACCAGGCCCGGTGGACCAGGCAGAAGTCCTCAGAAGCCAAGACACAAGGACGGTTTCACTCGGCAGAGAACATCTTGGATGCGAGCGCGGACGAGAAGAACATCTGCATCCACGAGCGGTCCAGATCCTCCCCTTCAGCAGACTTCTACGCACAGGTGACCACTAGTGTTTCAGTTTTAGTTTTAGTCTAGTCTTTGGGTCAAGCTATCATTTTAGTTTTTATTGGTTTTAGTCACGTTCATTCTCCTTTTAGTCATGTCAAGTTTCAGTCGACTAAAAGTCTGAGCATTTTAGTCTTATTTTAGTCCGAATTGTCCAGGACCATTTTAGTCAAAGATTGTGTTTAGCCAAACCCATTTTACAATTCAAACAAGGTTATCTTATTATTAGTGCCAAGGCTGCGCCAAGTGGCACGCCTCCTCCATAGCTATGCAATAGCAATGGAGGAGTAGTGCCTCTTGGCACAGCCAGAGGCACTATTGTTATCCTGCGCGTGTATTATTCATTTTCCGGACAAAACTTCGGCGCGTAACTAGTCCCGCAGCTTTGAGAAAACGCGAAAAGTAAAAACGTAGAAACGTGCGCCTTAAAGGGGACATATTATGGCATTTAATGTGTATTTTAAAAAGGCCTTGAATGTCTTAAAAACAAGCTAAAGCTTGTTTTTTCTACATAAATCAGAAATTCAGCCTGTGGGCCATGTCTCTAGTTTTACCGCTTCTAAAGCCTTTTTCTGTGCTTCATTCTGAGGTGAGGGGGGGCTATGATAATGAGGATCTGTGCTGATTGGCTGCTTGAATGACGTGTAGCAGGCGAGGAGACAAAGCGTCGCTCCGGGGAGAAGAGCAGCGGCTGCGTACACAAAGCGTGTTCCACGGTTCAGCGTTAAATCGACACATACCCTACGCCGTAGGCTCTGCGTTGGTGTAACGCGGAACCATAAATCAGCCTTTTGTCACCTCGTCTTCACACAGGAAGATTTAATTTAATTCTAAACATTTACACCACAGTTCTTTACTCCAATTCATCATTTCATTTATGTTACAAGACAAATGAATCATGTTAACTAAAGAAATCACAACACTGAATTTTCACAAATGGCAACTTTATTGTTAAAATATATAAATAACATTTATGCACTATTGCTGGCTCAAGGAAGGACCGTGCGTCTTCTGAAGGTGTCGTTGAAGCTTCAGGTGCATGGCAGATCTGAAACCATAAAGAGAAGAAAAATGTATTACGGTACTAATAGAGCCGCCGGAGCCCCGAGTCCGGAACTCCGGGCTCGGGGCTCCGCCGGAGCGCCCGGGTTCGGAGCTCCGGGCTCCGGGCTCCGGGCTCCGGGCCCGGAGCTCCCCCGGAGCCCCCGGGTTCGGAGCTCCGAGCACGGAGCTCCGGGCCCGGGGCTCCTCGACGGTCCGGTCCGTGAGCAGCTCCGGTGCTCCGGAGATAAGCTAAATACTTAGCCCATGCAAAGATCATACAAATATAAATAACATAAAAAATTAACGTCACTTACCGCTGACTCGTGTGCAGTTGCCGGCTCCGTACTGTGGGCACTGATCCTTTTATGACGGGAAAATGTCGATGCAAAACCTCATTTTAACTGTCCCTCGCTGTTGAAACAGCCAGCGCCTCTAAACAATGGCTGATGCTCCAGCCGGCGGAGAGAGCTGGTCGTGGGCGTGGTTTCAGCAGCGGAGGCCGACCTATGGAAATGAGCGCCTATGGTGACGTCACCATAGGCGCAGATTCAGAATGGGCCGTGGAAAGTCACATGACACTGGAAGATTCTGCAGGGCGGGGGTACAGACCTTGCAGAAATTCATGGGATTTCATCTTCCCTGTGCTGGCAGGGTGAGGGGAGACCACTTTATATATGTTAAAACAAGAAAAAACTTGTTTTTTTATAATAGGTCCCCTTTAAGCGGGCATGTATCTTTCTCATACTTGCACGTAGAAATGTAATTAAAAAAAAATAAATGTACACTTTTCAAGATATGAGCGCTCAAGCGAGGACTGGAAATCCCTTTTTTGTCAAATCTAGAGTGGAGCTCTAATTTTCTAGAGTGGCAGAGACAGTAAAAAAATGACCTTAATTTTTATTTGTAACTCGAGCTCACGGCCAAACCGTGAAAGCCTGACAGATAATTTTTGGTCAGAATGTAGACATAGATGTTGGGATTCATAAAATGTGACTTTGACAGGCGGGGTATGCACAAAATTTAAACTGGGGGGGCTAAAGCTGCGCCAATTCCTGCCTCAGTCCCCATTGACTGCAATGTAATTAAACGTTTTCTTCAAAAAAATATCACTTTGTTTTCGAACTGCCGTTACTAACACATTTTAAGGAATATCGGAATAAAATTAAGATTGTCAGAATCTGCCGGGTTCTGTGTCTCTCACAATGTCTTTGTTTTTCTGGTAGGAGCTACGGTTTTCTCACAAATCGGAGTTATTTGAGAACTTGTCACAAGGCAAAAGCTGGGGTTTTCTCAGAGCCAACCCGGAATGTTCTGAAGTTGAGGTTCTTGTTGCCCCTAGCAACCAGAGCTCAGCTGCTGAGTGAATGACTGAGCCAGAACTGGTCACATGACTGTCAGTACGGACTTCATATCAGCCCCCCAATCTCGCACTCAGAAGGCATGCCGATTTTTTTCCAGTGGCCAGCCGCGGTACTGCAACCAAAAATCCTATGGGGCACAGAAAGCTTTTTTCCCCATAGACCGCAATAGTAAAAGAGAAGCCTCTAAAACTGTTCACAGGACACCTCCAGCTGTAATCACCGGCAATTATCTAATAATCTAATAATCTTTGTATTCTATATTTTTAAGTCATGGACTTTATATCCGTCAAAAATGTTTTCTAACGGCCAGAAAAGTCAAAGAAAAGTATTTTTCTGGCCGTGACGTCACGGCTGACGTCACAGCCGTGTCCGTGCATTCCACGGATGTATTATATTAATATATATTATATAATTATATTATATTAATACATTAATAATATATGTAATACTATACATGTAATAATATACATTAATTAATATATTATATTAATACATATTATATTAATATTCGCGTCATTGCCCCGGGGCATGATGGGAGGCCCCAGAGCATCATGGGAGGTGACTCAAATGCGCATGCTCTATGGGCCGCATAACGCGGAAGTAAACCCGGAAGTCAGAATTTTTTTCAGCGTATGCGCTGGGTGAGCAATTTACATTGAAATGAATGGGCGGCCATTTTCGATGTTCCATCCAGTTAATATTATAGATCCATGCTTCATATACTTTAACTTGGAAAATGGAGAAATCTGAACCCTGACCTTTTGACCTTTGACGATCACCAGTCCTGCTGGGAACCGGTTCATGGGATATATATATATATATATATATATATCCCATTATTATTGTATATATAAATTTGTATATTATATATACAAATTAGCCCCGCCCCTCCTTCTGATTGGTTGATATGTTATAGTCCAATATCTTTTGAATGGTTTGACATACAGAGTAATGGTTGGTGTCATTGGACTCTGTATTGAGTCCTTGACCTTCATTGGTGCAAATTAGCCCCGCCCCTTCTTCTGATTGGCCGATATGTTATAGTCCAATAACTTTTGAATGGTTTGACATAGAGTAGTGGTGTCATTGGACTCGGTATTGAGTCCTTGATGTTCATTGGTGAAAATTAGCCCCGCCCCTTCTTCTGATTGGCCGATATGTTATAGTCCAATAACTTTTGAATGGTTTGACATAGAGAGTCATGGGTGGTGTCATTGGACTCGGTATTGAGTCCTTCAATTTTCAATTTCAATTTTATTTATTTTGGTAGGGACAGTGTACATCAATCAACATTTTCTTTTAATAAAAAAATAAAATGTAGATGCACCCAGATTGCAGCCATAGGCTGATTTACATCGGTAGTCCCCCTGCCAGATGTAATCAGCAAAAATCACAACAACAACAATAATAATAATCACAAAAAAAGAAAAACAATATAGCACACATAACATGGCATGCATTCACAATAAAAATGACAATAAAAACGTGCTGGGGAAATGAATGGTTTGAGAACTAAAGTGCTGTAGTGCTATTTTGTATCTGCTGTGGTACATGATAAATAGTAATAAATAGTTGAATATTGGGCCGCTCGGTGGCGCAGTGGGTTAAGAGGCGGCTCATATACTGAGGCTACAGTCCTCCTCCTGCAGCGGTCGCGGGTTCGAATCCAGCCCGCACACCTTTGCTGCGTGTCTTCCCCGTTCTCTCTCTCTACCCCTTTCCAGTCTGCATCTCCAATAAAGGGCCACTAGAGCCCAAAAAAAATCTTAAAAAAAAAAAAAAAAAAAAAAATAGTTGAATATTAAAGTGCTGCCAGTACATGAGTATGGTACATGCAAAAATAAAATAAGTGAAAGTAAAGAGAAAAAAAAAAAAAAAAGAGGGGGGGGGGGTCTGTACGGGGTGTGTAGATGAAGTTTGAGATTGCAGCAATGCAAAGTCCGGTGCTTAGTTATTGTTATAATTGTGACTAGTTGTGGTTGTTATATTGTGAACTAATTAATTGATAAGCAGTGGAGGAGGAACCAGACAGTCATAAATACGAAGTGATGATAGATAGAAATTAATCATAGGAAAAAAAAGAAAAAAAAAGAAAAAGAAAAAAAATATTTATATTATAGGTATTGAGTCCTTGACCTTCATTGGTGCATATTAGCCCCGCCCCTTCTTCTGATGGGCCGATATGTGAGTCCTTCACCTTTATTGCTTGCAAAATGCAATAATGTACACAAATGTGCAGCAGCCCGCCGTGGCACTCCCGAAATTTCTGCAAGGAAATTGTCTAGTTATATTATTGTTATCTTTATAGACTCAAGAATACATTCATTCCAGATACAGAAGACTCTAATTTGAGTTTACAACTAGGGGTGGGTTAAAAATATCGATATATCGATATTTTATCGATATACATGTGTAGGAACAATTATCGATACATAAATCCAAGTATTGATTTAAAAAAAAAATAAATCTTTTTTTCTTTTTTTTTTTTTTTTTAATCCCGATTTTTTTCCCCCCCGTTTTATCACCCAGTACTCCTTGCTAAGTCAGTCCTGGGAATTGCTCCCTCTACCAACCCCGGGAGGCCCTACACTGAGCTCAAGTCTCCTCCTTAACCTGAGGAGTGAGCAGGCCGCTTCTTTCCACCAGTCAGGGTGAGGCTTCTCTGGCATAGCAATGGAAGGATCACGTTATTCCATTATTGTAATTAGAATACCGATATCGTATCGGAAATCGTATCGTCTTGGGACCTAGTGTATCGGAATCGTATCGTATCGGGAGGTCAGTGATGATACCCAGCTCTATTTACAACATATTTATTTTTCGGCATTTCTCCCTGTGTTTTTCTTTTTCCACGACACATTGGATTTTCTTTTCCACGTCTATGTAGGAAAGTGTATCCAAAGATGGATCTTCTTCTTCTCCAGCCCCAGAGCAGATCCCTGCGTTTCTCTATGTAACTTAGTTTTTAATGGACGTGAACCTAGAGCTCTGCGTTAACGGCATCAGCCTCTAACCTGCAGCTGCATCTTCTGGATCTGATTCCCCGCTGCAGCGACTGGGATTGAGGACTAACGTCACCCAGCAGCGGAACGAAGAGTTTTTTATTTTGTAATCTACATTTTAGTCTCGTTTTAAATTCGTCTACGATATTGCATCATATATTTATTATTAATTATCGTTATGGTCACATGACCAGCATTTTCGTTGCATCTCGTCTCGTTTTCCTGTGCTGATAAAGGTTCGTTGACGACGATATTTAGTCATAATTTTCATTGACGAAAGCAACTTTACTGACCCTCCAGGCTTCATGACCAAAAAACCTGACATTATCCTTTATTTTGGACTTACTCTGTTATTTTGTCTTCCAGGAGATCCCCCCCGCATGGAGAGATCCTCAGCAGAGCAGGTGAGACTCCTTTAACGTTAAACATGATTAAGGGTCGATTACATGTAGAGACTCAAATATCACTTACTTTGCTGTTTTTATGACACAGATTGTCTCTGATTGTCTCTGCCGTCGTATCAGGGACAGAAAACGTGACATTTGTGAGGCTGTTTGAAAGCAGCAGAGCTGGTTTGTTCACAACGGAAGCGCTCTGAGTTTTTATTGATGAGCTTTGGTCCTGGAGGATAGGAAACACTTATGGATCCGGTCTACGTCCAGGTTTCAGTGAGTCTCCGTGTTCTGCTTGCAGCAGATTTCTCAGACATCACTGATGATTTATTAAGTGCATTAAGCTGCCAGTAACGATTAAAGGAGCTCAAAAATGTTGGTTTAGAAGCGGTTCTGAGGGGAAGCGCGTCTGTATTCTGTATTGATGCAGGTACAGACAGAGACCCAGAGCTGCTGATTCCATCTCCTGTTCCTCTCTGGACATTTGTATCTTCAGTATTTCAGTTTAGACTGACGTGACTTTGTTGCTCGTATTTGCTGCACAAACGTCAAAATAAACCGAGGACGCGTTGAAGAAGTGTCCACATTTGTAAATAAAGTTCCAGAACCATCAACCACCAAATCAACAATCAGAACCAACACCAAACTGAGATGCTACAGTGGCAGTGGTGGATGTATGGAATAAATTAGATAGGGATTTGAAATTATGTAGAACCTTAACCTTATTTAAAAAAACATTGAAAAGAAGGATGATTTCCTTATATTAAATTAATGAGTGGTGATGCTTGCTATGTTGATTTGGGTATTTATTTAATTGGTGATTTGCTTTGATTTTTTTAAGGATGAAGGAAACATGTAGACTGCACCTTTATTTTAAATATCTCTTTTATTTCTTGAGGAATCTTTGTTATCCCCATGGAGGCAATTTGTTTTACCGGCAGTCTTTCTCTTACTTCTTGCTTTTATTTCATTAATTTAATTAATCTTTTTGAGGTTAGGCAAATAATAAGCTTTGCTTCAGCCTACCCCTTTTTCGGTCTAGATGTTATTTGTTTATTTGTATATTGGAAACTTTTTTGTAATGTTTTCTTTAAACAGTGTATTTGTTTTCTTGTTGTCATTTTTATTCTTTGTTTTTTTTTTTGTTTCATGACCGAAAATAAACTAAACTAACCTAAAACCTAACCATACATTTCTGCTTGACAGACTTTTTTTTTTTGCAGAATTTTGACTGCGTTTGTTTTTGTTTTGCGCTGCAGTGAGACGACGGAGAGTAGGTCACCTGACCACAGCCGGCGGTCGGTGGAGGGCCTGGTCCCAGCACTCCCCGACCACAGGTCCAAACCAGACCCTGCCAGTACCGCCCACACCGCACTCTCCCCGGGCCGGCGCAGCGTCAGCCCCGACTCCGGCTCCAAGCAGCCGGCCAGGAGCCTCCCGCCGCCACCCAGGCCCCATTTAGGTCCTCCCACCACATCCTTCCCCCAGGAATCTTCAGCTGGCGCCCACTCCGACCCGCCAGCGCTCCGGCCTCGGTCCAGCCCGGGTTCTGACAGCCAGCACCTCGCCACTTCCCACGCCTCCCCGGCAGGCTCCCCTCGCCCCGGCGCGACGCCGGCACCGGGCGGGAGCGGAGGACGTGCAGAGGTGGAGCGGGAGCAGCCGGCACCACCTCCCTCCTCCGGCCCGACGGCCGCTCTGCCGCTCCCCGGGTCCGACCGGGCCAGGTCTCCTTCGCCACAGTTCGCTCCACTGAGGCTGACGGACGAACCGCCCGCGGTTCTGCAGGATGACTCACGGCTCAGGTAAGCCGCTTAGCCGGGGCGCTGCGTCCCGCCTCAGCGTCCCGGGTCGCGTTCAGCTTCTCCCTCCTGCTCCCGAACGGGCTTTGAGTTTAGGAGGAAGAAGAAGAGACTCCTCACGGGTGAAGGTTATTTAAGGAGGACTTGAATGAATTTAACTGTGTGTGAGTTAGTTTAGTTCCTGTAGTCTGAGGCGGGTCCAGCCGGAGGCTGTAATTTAGTTAAAACCACACAGCCGCGGTGCCTCCGGACCTCCATCACCGTCCGCGCTCTGATTACAAGCTTTTAAACTATGTTTGGTCAAACTCAAAGCAAATATATGCATTTCAATCTTTTTCTTTCTTGTGTGTTTTTTCTTGTCTGACTTTTTCTATCATTGAGTCCGAGTGAAGCAGGAGAATGTTGCATCATGGGGAAACACATTAGATTGACATGGTAATGAGTGGCTCTGATCTCAGGTTCTGTTTCCTCAGGCGGGACGGAGAGCCCTCGGCGGTGATGGACGCCAGCAGCTCGGCCAGGAAAGTCCCTGTGAAGATCGTCCGCAGCGAGAGCTCCTGGCAGCGCGAGGGTCAGGCGTACCTGCCTCCCGTCACGGCGGCGTGCAGCATCCCCGGGCCGTGCAGCGTCCCCGGGCCGCCCCCCGTCCCCTCCCTGGGCACGGCAGAGCACCCCGCCTCCTCCCTGTTCAGCGCCTACACCCGCCCCGCCTCACAGGACCAGGACGGGGCCTCGGCACCGGGCCCCGAGTCCAGGACAGCCGGGGTTTCGGAGGAGGACGCCAAGAGGGAGGAGCTGGCGAGGGACATCATGGGCAAAGACAAGTCCCTGGTGGACATCCTGGACCAGAGCGGCAGGAGGACCACCATGGACCTGATGGAGGGGCTGTTCCCCCCGGAGGAGCAGGTCCTGGAGGGGAAGCAGCAGCGCAGGAGGTCCCTGGGCTCCAGGATGCCCAGCTCCTCCCCCCGCAGCACAGACAGGTGAGACCTGGGGTTTCTCTGCCTGAGCTCTTTAATCATAGAAATGTGGAAACATCCTTGTAGGGAAACAATTTAACTCTATTTTGGTCTCAAAGCAGAAAAGAGTGAGTGATCAGTTGGGCTTTTAGAGTCGTCAGTCTGCCCCCTGCTGGACTAACTTAGTCCCTACCTCACTGTTCATGATCCAAGTAAAGTTGCTTCCATGAATGAAAATCATCACCAGGGCCAGTCCCAATCCCACTCCCAATCCTCCCTAGTCCTACTTTTCAGTCCTACCCCTAGATTTTGCACGTTCCCGTGAGGGTAGTGGTGTCCCAATTCCTCTTTTCATGTAGGGCTAGTGGACATAACGAGGGCTAGTGGACATAACGAGGGCTAGTGGACATAACGAGGGCTAGTGGACATAACGAGGGCTAGTGGACATAACGAGGGCAAGTGAGTATGAATCTAGCCCTTCACAGCAAGGGATTTCAGATGCTGACTCGCTGATCGAGGGCCAGAAAAATTTCCCAGAATGCAATTACGTCATCATTTGCAGACTGAATCAAACAAAAAAACATGGCGGACATTTCTAATTTTTTAGTGAATAAAATCAATATTTTGAGTTAGTTTCTGCATAAAAATGCATTTTGATTACATTTCTAGCAAGAAATATATTTTACTTTCATAATATTCACTCAGTGACTGATCTCGCCAGAATAAAGGCTGATTTATGGTTCTGCGTTACACCAACGCAGAGCCTACGCCGTACGGTGTGCGTCGCCGCGTAACCTACGCCGTAGGCTCTGCGTCAATTTAACGCGGAACCATAAATCGCTGGCGGCTCTTCTCATCCCGAAAACATCTGAGCAAATTTCTTAAGAGGCGTTATTTGGATAAACTGAGCCCAGGTTGGGGATCTTAACGGTTACTTTTACGCCTGAAAAAATATTAAAACTTAATAAAGTGGCATATTAACAGCGCTACAGCTGAAATTAAAATAGCTTTTGGCTCTGGGATTCCTGATATGGTGTGACGTATGTACCTACGTAACTACGCAGTCGCTTACGTACCCGAACCTAAACCACGCAGTGACGGAGCAAGTGGTGTCCCAATCCCTAGGGAACATTACAAGGGCCCTAAGGTTTGTGGCTTCATTTTTAGGGCTAGTGGTAGAAAGTAGGGGGTGTATTGGGATTGGCCCTAAATCATGTGTCATGTGACGATAACGATAATTAAATATATAATGCAATATCGTAGAGGAATAAAAACAAAACTAAAATGTAGATTACAAAATAAAAACTCTGCTAAAATGTGTCTTCATTTTCGTTGACCAAAACGAGACGAAATGTTCTACCAAAGATCCTTAATGTCCATGTTTTCAGTAGTTTCTCTGGTTTAATGTCCATGTTTTCAGTAGTTTCCTCTGGTTTAATGTCCATGTTTTCAGTAGTTTCTCTGGTTTAATGTCCATGTTTTCAGTAGTTTCTCTGGTTTAATGTCCATGTTTTCAGTAGTTTCTCTGGTTTAATGTCCATGTTTTCAGTAGTTTCTCTGGTTTAATGTCCATGTTTTCAGTAGTTTCTGGTTTAATGTCCTTGTTTTCAGTAGTTTCTCTGGTTTAATGTCCATGTTTTCAGTAGTTTCTCTGGTTTAATGTCCATGTTTTCAGTAGTTTCTCTGGTTTAATGTCCATGTTTTCAGTAGTTTCCTCTGGTTTAATGTCCATGTTTTCAGTAGTTTCTCTGGTTTAATGTCCATGTTTTCAGTAGTTTCTCTGGTTTAATGTCCATGTTTTCAGTAGTTTCTCTGGTTTAATGTCCATGTTTTCAGTAGTTTCTCTGGTTTAATGTCCATGTTTTCAGTAGTTTCTCTGGTTTAATGTCCATGTTTTCAGTAGTTTCTCTGGTTTAATGTCCATGTTTTCAGTAGTTTCTCTGGTTTAATGTCCATGTTTTCAGTAGTTTCTCTGGTTTAATATCCATGTTTTCAGTAGTTTCTCTGGTTTAATGTCCATGTTTTCAGTAGTTTCTCTGGTTTAGTTCTGCTGGGTGACGTTAGTCCTCAATCCAGTCGCTGCAGCGGGGAATCAGATCCAGAAGATGCAGCTGCAGGTTAGAGGCTGATGCCGTTAACGCAGAGCTCTAGGTTCACGTCCATTAAAAACTAAGTTACATAGAGAAACGTGGGGATCTGCTCTGGGGGGGAGAAGAAGAAGATCCATCTTTGGAAACACTTTCTACATAGACGTGGAAAAGAAAACCCAATGTGTCGTTGAAAAAGAAAAAGATGGGGAGAAATGCGGAAAAATAAATATGTTGTAAACTCAAATTAGAGTCTTCTGAATCTGGAATGAACGTATTCTTGAGTTTATAAGGTAACAATAATATAATAAGATCTTTGACTAAAACTAGACTAAAAGACATGACTAAAAGTAGAATGAATGTAACTAAAACTAATTAAAACTAAAATGATAGCTTGAGCCAAAGACTAGACTAAAACTAACACAGGCTGAAAAAACAACCCTAGATCCAAGAGTTTAACTGGCTTGAATAAGCTAAAATGTTCACTTAATTTCAGATGTTACAGAGGCAAAAACTTCATGAAACAGTCAGAACAGCTTGGAGTCCGAAGTACGACGATTTTAGAGTAGAGACGTTTTTAACGCCGAGTCCCATTCCTGCCGAGGGTTACGGCTACAGGACTGCAGCGGTTTACACCAGTCTGCCTCTGTGTTTGTGCCAGGAGGGAGGACGAGGACGCGTGTCCGTCGGCAGCAGCCTCCCTGGTGCCCAGCTCCTCCTACTACAGCACGTCGGCCCCCAAGGCCGAGCTGCTCATCAAGATGAAGGACATGCAGGAGCAGCTGGAGGAGCAGGACTCGGAGGACGAGCTGGACGTGGACCTGGCCAGTAAAAAGGTACAACACCAAATTTAACTTCCTATTTAGGAAGGGGGGAAAAACCCACAAGGGTCCTTGAAATACTACTGAGAAATGTGATAATAAATAATTAACTGAAAGCTGACTAATGGAAATCAGTTGCTTTTGCAATTTCAATTCAATTTTTCAATTCAATTTTATTTATATAGCGTCTAATACAACAGAGTTGTCTCTAGACGCTTTCCAGAGACCCATACCCAGAACATGACCCCCGAGCAGTTATTACATAAACAATGGCAGGTAAAAACTCCCCTAGTGGGAGAAAAACCTTAAGCCAAACAGTGGCAAGAAAAAACTCCCCTTTAGGAGGGAAGAAACCTTGAGCAGGACCAGGCTCATAAGGGGGGACCCTCCTGCCGAGGGCCAGACTGGTGGGTCAGGGACGGCAACAGCACAGCAGGCAGGTGGAAGCAGCAACGGGATGACCGGGGGTGGGGACCGCAGGCCAGCACGCAGCTCCCGAAGCTCCGGCCCAATCATCAGGTCCCAGGTTGGGGTGCAGGGTCGGGGAAGGGTTGAAAAGGGGCAGGGCCAGGGAGAGGAGTCTTGACGGACAAACCTTCTCCCCCGCCTGCCCGGGCTGTTACCCTGCCCCCCTCACTCCCACACTGCAGGTTCCGGTGTCCGGCAAAGGATGCTGCAACATGGACAAAAGAGAGAAAAGGGAGGAGAAGGGGGGGCCAGCACAAGAAACTACAGGAGCGACTCTGACACACAACTTCACACAACTTAACTTGAACAATTTGGTTCAACAGAATCATTAAGAAGAACTAATCAAACTGTCCTGGACAGATGAGCTGTTTCCTTAGAAAACAAGAAACGGATAATACGAACGGAAACCAAAGAGACCGGTATTGAGAGAAAATCAACTAAAAACATTTGTACTTGCGTATTATTAGATTTGTGTGTGCGTAACTTGCTCCAAGTTACGGACAAAACCATAATTAAGAATTCAAAAAAACCTCCTACACAAACACAAATCGTTAAATACGCAGGAATCGCCTGATACACGCACACAAGGGTATAAATACGTACAAATAGTTTTGAGACTCTTTTCTCGCCAGATTTGTCCATACATGGTGCGTTTAAGGACTGGTGGAAAGCTGGTTAATCTGAACTTTCAATTCAATTCAATTCAATCATTTTTATTTCAAACCAACAAAACCACAACTCTCGTACTACAAAACAAGAACAGAAAGTTACAGGACACCATTGAACAGAACAAACAACAATACCAACAACAGACACTATAACAAAACAAACACTGTTTAAAAGGGGATGGCAGAAGCAAAGCTTATTCATTTCCATCCCCCGCCAACACACATATAACAAAGACAACCATAACACAAAGTTACTCCCTTAACCCCTCTTCCCCTCAATCATTTCATTTCTTTACATCAATTTATCTCCTCTTCCCTTTTATACATTTCAAAGACTGCTTTTTTTATCAATTATCACGCCAAGAAATGTGATATGATCCACTCTTTCAATACTTACATTATCTATTATTATTTGCACTGGAATATCAACTTCACCTCTGCCAACTTTCATCTGAGTCCAGCGTTATTCCTTCTGATACTAAGTTACGTATATCTCAGAACACCGTGGTTATAACACCTTTACTTTGTAATAGTCTGTTATTCATCATATGGACAGATCTGCATTTATGAGTCTCACAAATGTAATTAAATGTTTTAAAGCAACGACCACTAGGTGGTGGAAAAACTGTCATATTGGGAGGCAAGAGGACGGTGATGGTCTGAAGTAGGTTTACCTTCTTAGGGGAGGTAATTAAGTAGAATCACAGGCCTAGTCTTGAATCTGTGCAGCTACAATGAAACCCAGTGTTGTAGTTGCTAGTTACTGCAAAATAGTAACTAGTTACCGTTACTAGTTACTTCATTAAAAAGTAACTCATTTAGTAACTCAGTTACTTAGACCAAAAAGTAATGCGTTACTATGAAAAGTAACTTTTTAGTTACTTTAAATAAAAACATTATTTTAAATGCTCCCATTAATCCCCTCTAGCCTTCATTTCAGCAGGTACTGTATGGATTTGCATTGTCCCTTGTGTTCTGGATTCTGATTGGCTTATCAGTCTCCCCGCTTCTTCACTTACTGTATCAATAACGTTGGTCGCTTAGCAACAAGCTGAGAACGACCAATGAGCTTCAGCAGCAGCTCAAGAACCTTTTATGAATCGTTCATTACAGTCTCAGATATAATCCATGGTGTCGGTTTATAAGAATCTTTTTGCCCAGAAGAAAAAAGAGCGAAAACAACGACCCATAACTATGTTCTTCTCTGGAAAAAACACCCCTGCACCGCGGCTTTAGGAGAAAAAGACGCTGCAGAGTCAGGATGCAGCGGCTCAGTCAGAAGAGCAGTGAAATACGTGCATACCTACGTACGTACGGGCGGCGTTGATCTCCGCAATTTGAACCTTCTATAATAATTGTAAAAAGAATTTCACTTATCATGGGTTCTTTTTGGAACGTAACCCCTGCGAAAAACGAGGGATTACTGTAATGACAATATCTCCCGTTGCGAAACTCGCCTTCTCTTGGCTCATGACCGTCATGTTTCTGAATGCTTACACACTCACACACACACACCCACTATGTTTCCTCCGGTCTCCGTGTGGGGAAAAAAGGCTTCACTGTAGCCAGAAATAACGGAGTAACGCACCGTTTGGTAACGGTAACTGCGTTACTGAATTTAAAAAGTAATGTGTTAGAGTATTAGTTACCGCAAAACTAACGGCGTTACTGTAACGCGTTACTAAATAACGCGTTAGTCCCAACACTGATGAAACCTCAAGACCATCAAGACGTTCTGGAGACGACGGTGCTGCCCAGAGTCAGAGAGCTCGGTCTCAGCGGGTCCCAGGTCTCGAGTCTCGGGTCTCGGGTCTCGGGTCTCCGTTCCCCCAACAATAAGAGAGATGCTGTGTTTGTGTCTCCAGCAGGAACTGATGTTCAGCCTGGCCAGGAAGCTGCAGGTTCTGCGCGAGGCGCGGCAGAGCCTGCAGGAGGACGTGCAGGACAACGAGGCCCTGGGCCGGGAGGTGGAGGCCACGGTGCAGCGTCTCTGCCAGCCCAACCAGCTCGACAAGTTCCGCATGTTCGTGGGCGACCTGGACAAGGTGGTGAGTCTGCTGCTGTCGCTGTCGGGCCGGCTCGCCCGCGTGGAGAACGCCCTCAACGGCCTGGAGGACGAGGCCCCACCGGAGGAGAAGGTAACGGCCCTCAGGTTGACGTGGGTCTTCGTGAAGATGCTTTTACTGACGTGAAAATGTTGGTGTCCCTCCAGCGAACCCTGACGGAGAAACGCAAGCTGCTGATGAGGCAGCATGAGGACGCCAAGGAGCTGAAGGAGAACCTGGACCGCAGGGAGCGGCTGGTGTCCGGCATCATGGAGGCCCACCTGGGCGCCGGCAGCCTGGACGACTACAGACACTTTGTCAAGATGAAGTCGGCGCTCATCATCGAGCAGCGCAAGCTGGAGGACAAAGTGAAGCTGGGGGAGGAGCAGCTGAAGTGCCTGATGGACAGCCTGCCGCTGGAGCAGAGGCCGCTGCTCTGAGGCCGTTCATCCTTCACTCATGTTTATCAGTACTGACTTCTACTGCTCATCAGGTTTAATCCTCTCAACCAAAACCTCCCTGGACCTAAGAGCCTCAGGACATCAAATATTTACCTGCTCACTACCCGTGAGAGCATGACGGAGGAGTGGAGGCTTCTCTGAGCCTCAGCTAGGAACACGTGACGACATCCTGGAAACGGGCCGAGACGGACGACGAGTCGCAGCTACATGAACCTTTACCGAGTCCAAGTTCAGGAGAAAACTGGTCCGGACGGCTTCGATTGTACAGATGAACAGAAATGGGGGGAAGATTCTGCGTATTTATGGCGTAACAGTATTTTAGGCACCATTAAGTGTTGTTTTTTTGTTGCTCGCTCAAATATCCGACTCCATGGATCAACCTTTCGTTGGTTTTCATGAGAATCAAGTGAAACATGAGTGCAGATGAAAGCCAGCGGTTGTCCTGGCAACGGCAGCGGTCCTGCACCAGGCCGGGGTTGTAATTACGGATCGAGTGGTTGCGGGTTTAAAGTAATATTTTCTAGTAATTTATGGTAGCCTTTTTAAAGACTTTTATGAAGAAAGACAAAGTGTTTTCCTATTAATTTAATACCAATCAAGACGTGCTCTTTTCTTCTCTCTTCAGTTTGTTTCCAAAAAAAAAAGGTGTTTTATTTAACGGTCGGTTTTAAAAGCGTCTCCTCAGACAAGATACCCACTAATCTGCTCACTGCCTCCTTTTTTTGTTCAGTTTTTTGTTCTATAGGAGCAAATGTAGTGTTTTCTGTACAGTGAAATGCACCAGGATTTTATTTTCTCTTTACCTCACTGGGCTTCAGTTCACTGCTTTGACCTGAGGCTGCGATCCAAAAATCCTGACAGGTTTTGACAAATGCTTGAGATTTATCTTTATCCTTGATTGGGATAGTGGGTAGTTGATTTCTTCAGATGTGCCTCCAACAGCCTCCCACCACTCTGGTGTTCATCACCTTCACGTACCCGGATCCCCCTGGGGGTCAAACCCTTGGATTCAAACACTAGGGTTCATTATCTCGGGGTTCACACCTGTAGATTATCCAAGTGGGTTTCAAACCATGGACCTTTATCCCTGTGAGGTTCATGACCGTAGATTTAAAGCCGTGAGGTTTGCACTCCTGGGGTTCATGTTTGTGGTGCGGATGCTCTTTTACCATCTTCAAGGCATTAAAAACGCTGAACAATGAGCTGGAGTTTGATGTTTTGTTGTCTATAATAGGTTTTAGCTTTCAGCCTTTACAGGGCGAGCGGTTTGATTTTGATGCCCTTTGAAGGGTTTATTAAATAATAAAACAGACTTTGTGGTCTCAAGATTAACTGTTAAATCGTTAAATACAGTAGATACATGAAAGGAATTACAGCGTTGTTTATAAAAGTATATTTCTGTTGACGGATCACCTTCATGATGAAATGTTAAAAAGGAACCTGAAATCAAATTAACTTAAAAGCTTACCTCACTTACTAAAAACCCTCCCTCCCTCTCTGCTGTGCTTCAGCTCAGCCCCCCCCCCCCCCATGCAGAGCAGTCTGGGCGGTGCAGGCTGGTAACCATGGTAACCATCTTCCATCGCTGTTGCCAGGCGACAAACGATTTGAGACGATTGCTGACCCCGTCTCCCGTCCACCTCCCAGTTTCTCCCCTCGTATGCTGATTTACATTTTATTTTCATATATATATAAAAATCAGTAAAATTACACCAGAAAAATATAATTGATCTTTTAAAGTATAATTATAGATCTCTAATCCTTTTCTATGAAGACATCGAACTTGAATAACAAATACCTCTACTGTAGTTTTTGACTCCTCTTTCAGCTTCAGAACTGCTAACCAGTTAAAACAGAGATGTTCCATCAGGCCTTGCTTTTAAAAGCTCCTCTACCTGTTGATGTATGCTCATCTTTTTCATAAGTGAGAGATTCAGATCCTCAACATAAGCTCTTTTACTGGATCTGGCAGCCACCGCTGTCGTTTATCGTCCTGAAGGAGGAAGGATGAGGATCGTACTCGTCACGTTTTCTCTCATCCACACGTGTGATTTATTATTTCTGTCATGACAAATTAAGTTAAAACAGATTTCCGTTTGCTCTGCTGAGTCCTCTTGATGCATCGGACAGTCTCCACCCAACATGAAGAAGAAGAAGTGCGGTAAAGGTGTGCAGAAGTGGCTGCAGCCATCGCCGCCCGTATCCTGTCAATGATTGACGGGGAAGTTGTGTTCGTGTTTGCAGGATGAGGAAGTGTTAAAACCTTCCCGTTCGGCGCGTCAGCTCCAGGTCTGTGTTCGGAGACGGCAGAACGGCTCTCAGGTACGTTTAACTTTGTCAAAAGTGAGTTTATATCTTGTTCCTGTTTCGGTTTGTAAAAATTAACCCAGGTCCGCAAATCCCCCCTGAAGGGACAAGCTGATGGATTTTAAGTCAGCGATAAGGATGAAATTATAACTTCTTTTCCTTTTTAAAGCTGCTTGGAATGGATTCATATTTATTGTATTCATTCAGGTTTACCTCCACGTTTGGAGCCAAATCAGCGGAAACCTTCCTGTCTTTTGACTTTAAAAAGATCAAATAAAAACTGATGGATGATGTAGAGTTTTATACCTTTTTACCGTCAGAGTTATGAAATTCAAACCAAGTCAAACAGATCAGTGGGCGTGCTGGGAAATGATTGATTTAGTCCAAACATCGTAAAACCACAGCTTCGGGAGCGCGGTAGTTTGTTTTGTAGATTTCATCTAATCTTCATGTAAATGGTTCATTCTTGAACTTTAAAGTCCGTCACACAACCAAGCAAAGCTTTAAGGGCTTAACTTCTCTGACACGAAACTAACTTCACTTCTGTGTTTATCGATTATCCATTTCAAGCATTTAAGGTGGGGTTTTCTGTTCCTTTCAGGACATTTTATTGCACCTTGTTTTCCATTGTGAGTAATGCTTTATGCATGTCTCGGTGAATATTTTACTTCCTGGAGGTTCTTTCTTATTTTTTTTATTCCTTTTGTCACATTTGGGCCTGTTTTTTCCTTTACCATTTCCTTCACCCGGTGTATAGTTCAGTTATAAAGAATTTAAACTCTTAGTTGTAACGAAATTAAAGAGGGAAGAACACAAACTAGCTGGATTATGATGCTCTGATATAGGGCTGGGCGATATATCGAGATTTTAATATATATCGATATATTTTCAAACGTGACAATATCGTTTATATCGATTAAAAAAAATATATATATTTTTTTTTATTATGATTTTGATATAGCTTATTTTGTGACAAATTGACTTGAATGTCTTATTTGAGATTTGCACAAATGTTTTGTTATTTGCACAACTGTCAACCTCAGTGGAAAAGTCTGCCTGTTACTGTCTACATTGTATTAATTGCACAGTGTATTTTCAGTTAATTGTTATGCAGGAAAGGGATATTTGCTTTATTTTATTCAAGAAGCATTTTTATTTTATATATGCAGGCAGTTTATTTTTATTTCATTTGTTTTATACATTTTGATATTGTGCAGACCCCACAGAAGATGGCACAGAAAAAATATCGATATATATCGAGTATCGCCATTTAGCTAGAAAATATCCAGATATGACTTTTGGTCCATATCGCCCAGCACTACTCTGATACCTCTGACTCGGTCAGAGGTGTGTTTTTCTGCTGCTAATGAGTGTGTGTGTGTGTGTGTGTGTGTGTGTGTGTGTGTGTGTGTGTGTGTGTGTGTGTGTGTGTGTGTGTGTGTGTGTGTGTGTGTGTGTGTGTGTGTGTGTGTCCGGCTGTTCCTTGTCCACCAGGTAACCCTGGCAACCAAAGACTACGACCAGAAAAGGTGACCTGCTGACGGAGAGAGGGACTAACCTGGAGCAGGAGGGTGGAGTGATCTGACGTTCCAGTCTTACAAATGTGGCACTAAACCCGTGGTCCTGAGCTCCGGTTGGGGTCGGAGGAACGTCCTTGATGGCCTGAGGTCCCGCTGCGTCTCCAGCCATGACCTACCTGGCTCACACGGCCCACTCCCAGTTCGGCGCCCTCTGGCTGTCCTTCATTGGCTGGACGCTCACCACCATGGCGCTGGGGCTGGTCCAGTGGCGGGTGTGGCAGGTGTCGGACCGGGGCGTGGTCACCTCGGGCGTGGCCTGGGTGGGGCTCTGGAGAGCCTGCTTCAACAGCCACACGGAGGTGAGCGACGGCCTCAGGGTCATGTACTGCAGGTCCATCCGGCTGACGGAGACCTTCACCCCCCCGGAGATCGCGGCCGGGCAGGTTCTGATGATGCTGTCGTTGCTGGTGGGCCTTTGTGGGAACGCCAGCGGCGTTTACGCCATGAGAAACGCTTACTTCGGCCTGGGGAGGAGCTCAAAGATCAACCTGAGGTTCGTCACCACCGGGGCGCTGTGCCTGCTGGCCGCTGTGATGTCACTAGTGCCTCTCCTGTGGAATCTGAGCTCGGTCGTGACCAACCAGACCATCACCTTCCCGCCCGAGTTCAAACTGCCCACGGCGCCGCAATCGCAGAGCGTGGGTTGGGGCATTTGGGTGGGGGTGATGGGCTCGGCCCTGTCCATCGTGTCTGGGATCATTTTCTGCTCGTACAAGTTACCGGTGATGCTCCGGCCGAGGACTCTGCCTCTGAGAGAGCAGCTGCACTGGGACGGGTCCTCGGCAACGCCGGACACCCAGGGGGCTGTAGCCGTCTCCTGTGGGAGGGACAACCCTGCGTTTCAATCAGAGGAACACCTGTGATCGGATGCTCATGGAGTTGAACGGGTGAAATTTCAGAGGACATTTTCATTGACTTTCTCATACACTTCAGCGTAAAGACATTTCCTGACTCTTATGGGGTTCCTCAGGGCCCCATTCTGGGATCACAACAGTTCTGCCTTCATAAACTACCACCAGGTAACTTTATTAGAAGACGGAGCATCTCCTTTCGCCTCTATGCTGATGACACAAAGCTCTATCTTGCACCTTAACTAGTTGGCAAATGTACTTTTCAGTGAGTGCCTCCCCCGTAGTTACTGTTGCTAACTTGGACAATCTGTCGGGATTACTTAGTTTGGACTGATAGCTAAGCCAGGCAGGAAGGAGGGGGTCCACGGGAATCCAGGGCTGTCAAACCTAGCATAGCTTGTCTGGGAGGAGGGAACTGTGGTAATCAGTCAGTCAGGTCCAGATTCTCAAAGTCCCATCAAGAATTTGTGGGGTTTCTTCATTCTCGTCGTCCTCTCCATGATGCCAGGAGCATCTTCTAGCTGGGCACGATGACATTGAACTCTAAAAATTGTACCATAGTTCAGGTGCTGAAGGATGAGAGGAATCAGTCTTGCAAGAACTGAACCTACAACAATTTTTACTTGAACACATTGAGCTACACGGTCTGCAGCTCTTAGGCTTCATGAGCAGTTTTCAGTTTTCATTGCAAAGCAACACGTTGCACCAAACAACCAAACACCTCCAGATGTTAGGAGAGACGTCTTCGAGAACAAGAGGAAGAACTGTCCTGGAGGAAACTGTACGAACGCTTTACTTCTTCTACCTTTATTGTAGACCCGTCCCAAGGCTGAAGGAGTTCTCCACTTCCAAGTCCCACCTCAGGAGTAAAACTGCGACTCCTGAAGCGGTAGAGAGAGAACGCCAGGTGAACGTTTCCTTGGATGTAGTCTTAGCGGGTCACAAGCCTCACAAGACCCGTGAACCGCCCTGGGATTTTGAACCAGGTTGCAGAACCAGAACCAGCGTCAGTTTCTCCAGCCGACTGATTCAACCCGCAGAGAGCTGAAAACAAGAGGGATGTGCCTTTATTAAGGAGTTTCGGTGCATTTTTCTGTTATTTTTCATGGTTATTGTTCATTCAAAAGATTAAATACCTGTTTACCCGCAGCGCTGTTAAAGTCCCGATTATTTAATTTTAAGTGTTTCAGCAGCCATTTTTAACCGAGCTTCAGTCGGGCGTATAATATTCTGGTAAACATCGATGATGGTAACGAGGCAGGAAAACAAGCCTGATGATCCCGTCTCCACCACAAAAGACGAATGCACCCCTAATTATGGATGGATTTGTGGTTTAACCACAAATCCATCCATAATAGAACTTATACTTTATTGTCACTATGCATGGGTACAGTGAGATTAAAACAGCATCACTTTTCCAGTGCAAGACAGTGCCAACAGATACAAGAAATATAAATAATATAAAAAGGTTAAGGTGCATTTTTAAATAGTCAAATCGAGACCTGAGATCCTATCTACAGATAATTACACATATTTACACATGCGGTGGACTATTGCACAGAATATTGCATAACTAGGGGTGAATTATTCTACTTTCCTCATTTTTTATCAACTTTAAAATAAAAAGAATGGAGTTACATAATTAAAAGTGTAGTTAAGTGTTAGTTCACGTTATGATAACTGATGACGTCGTTAATTATCAGGGCGGGTTCATGAGGACCTACTAGAGAACAGGTTGAGGACGTCGTCACTCAGCAGATCCAAGTCAGCTTGTTCTGAAAAAAATAATCATGATTATAAATTAGATTGTAATTTCATATATTGTTCAATTTGAACACTCAGACTGAAATGTTTCCTCTGTTCGTTGGAATGCGGTCGACATCATTTGTGTTCATACAACAGCGAATGTTGAACTAGTTGGACTGATAAGTAAAAGTATACATGACTCGGAATCGAAAAAGAGACGAGAGTTTGAATCATGAGACCAGTTGCAAGACTGCTGACAGTTATTGATCCACCGACATCGTCATCCTGCTCAAACCTGAGTTCAGGTCAATGTCTTATTTCCAGGATGAGACGCGTCAAGGTCAAGGTCAAAGCCAAGGTCCTTCCTCCATGCAGCTGTGAGACTACACAACCAGCACTGCTCACAGTAGACCACATAACAACCTGACAATAAATGTACATAAAGGGAAATAATGTGCAATATCATTCACTGCAACGTGCAATTATGTAAATATCCATCTGTAAATATCCGTCTGTTATTTATTTATATACTAGTATTTCTTATTATTTATTTTTCTTATTATTATTATTATTATTGTATATACCAGTTTACTGTTTATAGTGTGTTATTATTACTGTGTTATTACTTTTCTACTGATGCCTCTTGCTTTTGCACTATCCCCTTTGCTGCTGTAAACTGCAAATTTCCCCTCTGTGGGACTATTAAAGGATTATCTTATCTTTTCTTATCTTGTCATCGAGCTTCCAGGAATAGGAAGGCCGGTCCGATGTCATCAGCGTTGCCTTCACAGGTCAGAACACAGTGAGACATTTCACTGTCGCAGCGCGTTGAGGTGGTAGGTTTAATGACCGAGGATGTTGGTTAGAAATCTGATGAACGGAGACCAGAAGCAGCCGGACCGGAGTCCTCCAGGCGTTTCACCTGGTCGTTGATCTCCGGCGTGTAGAAGTGTCACGTTTGTGATGGTCATTGTTTTACTCTTCATTTCCCCCCGTGTGGTCTAAGATCATTTAGTAAAGTTCATCCATCTTTGAGCCGTTCTGGTCGGCTCTTCTTTCCAAAGTTACCTCAGTTCCTTGAGATTTGTTTCCATAGGTTGATGTGCGTTTCTGTTAAAGTCCTGCCGAGCATTTCAGTCTGGGTCCGGTCCGGACTTTAACTTTGAACCACTGAAAGTAAATGTTCCTTCAGAAATATGGTGATTTGTTCAGATGCAGCTTCACAGACCTAAAGTGAGCCGACACGTCCCGGTTGGAGGTGGAGGTGGGACCGCTGCAGGTGGAGGTAGAGCTGGGACCGGTGGAGGTGGGGGTTCTGTTTTCCTGTTTCAGGTCTAACGCTGATGAATGTTGTGCAACACAGGTAGCCGCTGTTACAGTTATCAAGAGTTATTAATAATTTTATTCGACAATTATTAATAATTAATAAAGTAAATTATTTATCAAATTGAATTATCAAAATGATTTAATCCTCGTGGGGCACCACCTGGTTTTCCAGGAAAAATGATAACTTTCACAGCGGAAATCAGTCACAAAAATAGATATTATTCTGCAGAGTAGCAAATCTTACTATTATCACTTACAGAATAACGGTTGAAGGCAATTACAGTTCGGCTCTAGCTCTGTCAAACAGCCATTGTGACCAGAATTTGTATAAAACAACACAAACAACTTCTCATTAAAATCAATCAGCATTTATTCACATCCAGGTGTCAAGCAGATGGAAAGGACACCATTGAATAAATCCTGATGGCACACTGCGTTAAAACATAAGACACTCAACTAACAAGAAAAACAACAATAATAAAAATGAAACATTAACTGCATGAATGGAAAAAGAAATCAAAACAATAAACATACAAAACAATCATCTATGGTTCAAAACAACGTGGCTGCACGTGGCCGACCAAAGATGGCTGCGGTATTTAAAGATGGCGGGGCTCTATGGTATTTAAAGATGGCGGCGCCCTCGCCACGCCACGTGCAATTAGACCGGATGGCAAACACGGCGATTAAAACGTGAATAACTGGCGGAAAATGGCGCCACAAAATAAACGAACACAATAATGATGATAATGCACAGTAATACGAACAGGAACTTCCTTAAACACAAATTTAGCTCTGAACCGCTCTAAATGAAACTTATCACCAAGAACCATAAAACTCACGCCTCCCGGGCTTTCCAGGTGCTGATCAGGGTTTTGAGAGGCACATTAAAACTGATTTCGGGTTGAGCCGGCTTTAAAGTCGAATACACATATTTGAATACACATATTCAAAATGTCCATAAGCACTCATAAGTTCACTCATAAGTTCCAAAAGTTGCCAAAACCACGTTTACTCACATATCCAGTTATCTTCATGTTCGTCACTACATTTACTCCGATATTTGTCCTTCGTGGGAAACTTTCTAGCAGCTAACTTCCTCCTTGCTGGTGGGATGTCATCATGCTGTCATTCTGGTTTGTTTCATTTAAATATCCCATAAACCTACCTAAACTTTGACTGTCCGGTCCTTCTAGGAACTGTTGGAGGTTTATTATTGTTGAACAGGATCAGAGGTTTCAGCTCGTAGGCGACATTTGAGCCCAAAACCCCCTGTAGATCAGTTTTTATGTCTCGTGGGTGGAGGTACTTGTGAGATGACGAGAACACGTGACCTCGTCTCCAAACCGCTCCACGTCGGCTGCTTGGCAATCGAGTCGGCCTCCGGGCCCTGAGACAGACGGCTCTGGAGCCCAGATCACTGTAGTCGGTTCAACTGTCTGAGAGAGCTGCTTCCTCCATCCGTGGGGGGAGCTCCACCCTTTTAATCAAAACAAAGGAATTTGTATTTTTTATTCATGTCTAATAGATGATTCAGAATTATTATAGCCATTAGAAGAAGACTTTAACGCCCAGAAAACTGACTTTCCAAATATAAAAGGAAATAAAGACCAGAAACCACAACAGTGCTGCTCTGCTTCATATCTGTAGTACATCATGTATCTGATTCATGTAACCCAAAATCAACCAAAGATGGACAAAGATACAGTTGCCTAGCAACCTATGCAAAGATAATTACAGGAAGCCTCACCCAGAAAATAAACTACTTTCCTGCAGCTTTTGTGGCGTTAAGAAACAAACCGTCATTAGTTTCATTTTATGTTGTTGAATGAACGTTTTATTTAATCCTGAGATGTTTTTCTTGATGCCAATAATCTGAATGTAACCCAGTGTTATAATGTGGTTGTGCCACTGCACTACTACAAAAACTGTGTGGTTGCTCTACTACACTCACCAGCTCACCAGCTCACTCACTCACACCAGGTTCCAATCAGTGATTGCCACTACACCACACCCATAGTTTAAAGCCATCACTTTGCCACAGACAGTGAGGTGCACATCACTGGCTGTGGCAGGTCTATATGCTTTCTCTATACAAACATTTAATCATTTGAACTAAAAATCCTAACTATCAAATATTCACATTTTAGACTCCATTTACTCGTAAGGACCCGCTGATATTACTGATGAGCAGATGAGCTATAGAGAATTGGTAAGTTACTCTGTTTTGAAATGTTTTGTTTGTTTGATTTTGGTTATTTTGATCGTGGTTTTGAAGACTATTTTGATTTGTAAATACCACTGTTTGATTTGCATGATTTATAGAACGACTGTTTTGAAATTATTGTTTTGGAAATATCTTTATTTATTATTGGCCTTTTTTGTGTTCAGGCCAGGTTTCTTGTCAGACCTGAATGATCTTGGATGACTTAAAACACAATGGCGAGCCAAGCCCAGAGAGCTAAGCCCAGGGAGCTAAGCTAGCCCGGAGAGCATGTGCCAGTTGCTTACCTACCAGGACGGTAGGCCCTCAGCTCCATAACCCACACAGCCCCTCCATCACCACTCCAACCAACACATTGGAGCTAAGCTAAGCCCAGGGAGCATATGAACTCTGAACTCTGAACTGAACTCTGAACTATGACCAATGACTGACTGAGTCACTTTGGGCTTTTTGATTTTTTTTTTCTCAACTGTTGCTATTTATTTTATTTTGGTTTATTTAATAATAACATCGGTTCAAGCATATTTACAGTGTCTGAGGTTCTTTACGTTCAATGTAATTCCTTCTCATAAACCACTACTTCTGATAGCAGTCAAACTACTTATTCCCATACGGTATATGTTACATAATTTTGGCGAGCCAGCCAGGAGAAGGTTATTGATTAATGTAAAGGTACCATCAACTTAAAGATGGAGATATTTGAAAATTTCAAAATTCCAAATGCAGTGTTAGTAAATGGAGTGGAGGAAATGGATGATTATGATGAGGTTGTGGATTTTCTGAAACAATACGGTTTCATTAATAGGACTGAAATTATCAAGGACACTCAATCACAATTGAATCACTATATGGTTGTTGAATATGCCTCAGGATCTGCAATGCTATTGTAACTGGATTGGGCTCTGCGTTGTGTTCTGGCAGAAAGGAATAAAGTTCGTTTTGACAAAAGGATAACTACCTCAGACCTCGAGGTAGGCGATAGAGTCCTTGTCAGATACGTACGCATTCGTGGGAAACATAAACTTGAGGATAAATGGGAAGCCGATGTCTATGCAGTGGTCAGTCGTGCAAAAGATCTTCCGGTATACACCGTAAGGCCAGAGAACAAAGATGGGCCAAAACGCACCCTTCATAGAGATCTGCTCCTCCCTTGTGGGTTTCTGTCAGGTAAATCAACCGTTTAACTTGTTTTGTCATTGTGAAACTGTCACATGCTTGGCTAACAGAAGCCACATCAGCCACTTCCTGATCTACTCAGGTTTTGGACTGTCCTGGTGACAGGTTTTCAATTCAATTCAATTTTATTTATATAGCGTCTAATACAACAGAGTTGTCTCTAGACGCTTTACAGAGACCCATACCCAGAACATGACCCCCGAGCAGTTATTACATAAACAATGGCAGGTAAAAACTCCCCTAGTGGGAGAAAAACCTTAAGCCAAACAGTGGCAAGGAAAAACTCCCCTTTAGGAGGGAAGAAACCTTGAGCAGGACCAGGCTCATAAGGGGGGACCCTCCTGCCGAGGGCCAGACTGGTGGGTCAGGGACGGCAACAGCACAGCAGGCAGGTGGAAGCAGCAACGGGATGACCAGGGGTGGGGGCCGCAGGCCGGCACGCAGCTCCCGAAGCTCCGGCCCAATCAGCAAGTCCCAGGTTGGGGTGCAGGGTCGGGGAAAGACTTGTGCTCCGTAATGCAAGCTACAAGCCACCCACGACCACCTGCAGGAAAAAAGAGAGAAAAGGGAGGAGAAGGGGGGGCCAGCAGCGAGATGACCAGGGGTGGGGACCGCAGGCCACCACGCAGCTCCCGAAGCTCCGGCCCAATCAGCAAGTCCCAGGTTGGGGTGCAGGGTCAGGGAAAGACTTGTGACCACTGTAATGTCAGGACTCAATCATACGTTATCAATTCCACCCATTGTCCACTACCCATTGTCTACTGTCTACTGTTTACTATGCATTGTCCTTATATGATCATTTCCTGTCAAAGTTTCTTAATAAAAGCATCTTCTGGGAGGAGAATCTTGGGGAAGCTCAGGAGTTCTCAATGAGGGCCACACGTTGCCCTGCACTCCTGTTGCTCTCCCCCATCCTGCAGGAGTGCGCTAAAAACCCATTCCAAAGTAGTCTCTGTGCTTACTCGTTATGAATTTATGTAATGTTGATTTGGACCTAACAGTTTCTTCCTGTGACATCAGTGGAAGAAGAATGCCCTCAGCTTGTTTCTGTCCGTAGGCCACGAACCCGTCATCACCCTAGTGACATCGTAAGCGACCCTGTCGATGTCGACTTTCCAGCGGAGGAGAATTCAGATTATTGGGCCTCACCAAGCTATGTTCAGCCAATAACTAAGCTCACTGCAGGACGCCATCCTGATACAAAGACTTGCACAAGTGTTGAGGAGCAATATTGTGAACGCAGTACTGTGGAGGACCCACCTGAGCCCACTGAAGATGAGAACTTACCCGAATCCATTAAAATGGAGGACACATCTTAATCTGCTGGGGTGGAACATTCACTGGAACCTATTGAAATAAACTTACCTGAATCTATTGAAACACACTTACCTGAACCTATCGGAATAGAACACTTGCCTGACATACCTGAGGAAAGGACCAACTTACCAGAAACTGTGGAGGAAAACCAAGCTTTCAATATTGAACTGGATGGAAACTTACCTGATGCAAACTCACCTGATAGAGAAATATCAGAAGAACCTGAAATCTACTGAACCTACAGTCATTTCAACTCAACCTGATGCAGAGAGATCACTTAGGCGTTCAGATAGAAGCAGACAGGCGCCTAAAAGGCTTCAGTATCCTCAGCTGGGCAACCCTTTGATAAATGTTGTTCAATCTTTATTCCAAAGTTTGTCTACAGCTTACACTGATGCATTAACTAATAGGAGTGTTTTTTTCCCATCCCGAAATCCATGTAGTGTAACATGCAACGGGACGTGCATGGATTTAGGGGGGGAGGATGTAACCCAGTGTTAAAATGTGGTTGTGCCACTGCACTACTACAAAAACTGTGTGGTTGCTCTACTACACTCACCAGCTCACTCACTCACTTAATCACTCACACCAGGTTCCAATCAGTGATTGCCACTACACCACACCAATAGTTTAAAGCCATCACTTTGCCACAGACAGTGAGGTGCACATCACTGGCTGTGGCAGGTCTGTATGCTTTCTCTCTACAAACATTTAATCATTTGAACTAAAAATCCTAACTATCAAATATTCACATTTTAGACTCCATTTACTCGTAAGGACCCGCTGATATTACTGATGAGCTGATGAGCTATAGAGAATTGGTGAGTTACTCTGTTTTGAAATGTTTTGTTTGTTTGATTTTGGTTATTTTGATCGTGGTTTTGAAGACTATTTTGATTTGTAAATACCACTGTTTGATTTGCATGATTTATAGAACGACTTTTTTGAAATTATTGTTTTGGAAATATCTTTATTTATTATTGGCCTTTTTTGTGTTCAGGCCAGGTTTCTTGTCAGACCTGAATGATCTTGGATGACTTAAAACACAATGGCGAGCTAAGCCCAGGGAGCTAAGCTAGCCCGGAGAGCATGTGCCAGTTGCTTACCTACCAGGACGGTAGGCCCTCAGCTCCATAACCCACACAGCCCCTCCATCACCACTCCAACCAACACATTGGAGCTAAGCTAAGCCAAGGGAGCATATGAACTCTGAACTCTGAACTGAACTCTGAACTATGACCAATGACTGAGTCACTTTGGGCTTTTTGATTTTTTTTTTCTCAACTGTTGCTATTTATTTTATTTTGGTTTATTTAATAACATCGGTTCAAGCATATTTACAGTGTCTGAGGTTCTTTACGTTCAATGTAATTCCTTCTCATAACCACCTACTTCTGATAGCAGTCAAACTACTTATTCCCATACGGTATAAGTTACATGAAACAGATGAACATCTTTTCCACTTCAGACATGGTTGTTAAACGAGAAGCTCCTGACTTGTTAGAGTTCAAGAAAATATGATTAAATCCCCCAAAAAGACATTTATATTTAGGAAAAATAAATGTTTTTCACAAGATTATTTTCTAAGCATTTAAAGTGCTACAGAAATTAATTTAATGTATATTTATCATTTAAATATAATGCAATAATTTTATATTTCAAAATATAAATAATTTTACATTATACATATTTTTTTTTAAACGATACACCAAAGTTCTAGTCAAAAAACAAATATAGTTTTGACTAAAGAGGCGATTTTTACTTCATAAACATTATTGAACAGTTTGCTTTGTTTTTTAAATCTTTTTTTTTTTAACCTTATTAATGGTTCATTAATGGTTAATACCATGCTTGTAAGAACCTAAGGCATATATATGAGCATTGTTACTATATTTAATATATATATGTTGGGTTTTTTTTGAGGGGGGGGGGGGTGACAT
The DNA here is from genome assembly GCF_033807715.1 of Cololabis saira. Classification (NCBI taxonomy): domain Eukaryota; kingdom Metazoa; phylum Chordata; class Actinopteri; order Beloniformes; family Belonidae; genus Cololabis; species Cololabis saira. Next base: position 421,544 of record NC_084610.1, on the reverse strand, counting down.
CCGGTGCCAATCCAAGACGCGAGAACACAGCAGCAACCCGAGAACACGAGCAGCAACCGTCCCAAGTCTCTAGATCCAATCAAAATCTGCGCTAAGCTACCGCGACTAACTAACCCCAAAAACTACAGAGCGTGTGTGTGTGTGTGTGTGTGTGTGTGTGTGTGTGTGTGTGTGTGTGTGTGTGTGTGTGTGTGTGTGTGTGTGTGTGTGTGTGTGTGTGTGTGTGTGTGTGTGTGTGTGTGTGTGTTCTCTCTTTTGTCCATGTTGCAGCATCCTCTGCCGGTGGCAAAGAGCATCTCCGAATGCAAAACACCGGATCCTGCAGTGAGGGGGGCAGGGTAACGGCCCCTTTTGGCCGGGTTCGTCCCTCAAGACTCCTCTCCCTGGCCCTGCCCCTTCTCAACCTTTCCCCGACCCTGCACCCCAACCTGGGACTTGATGATTGGGCCGGGGCCTCGGGAGCTGCATGCTGGCCTGCGGGCCCCACCCCCGGTCATCCCGTTGCTGCTTCCACCTGCCTGCGGTCCCCACCCCAGGTCATCGCGTTGCTGCTTCCACCTGCCTGCTGTGCTGTTGACGTCCCCGACCCCCCCAGTCTGGCCCTCGGCAGGAGGGTCCCCCTTATGATCCAGGTCCTGCTCAAGGTTTCTTCCCTCCTAAAGGGGAGTTTTTCTTGCCACTGTTTGGCTTAAGGTTTTTCTCCCACTAGAGGAGTTTTTACCTGCCATTGTTTATGTAATAATTGCTCGGGGGTTTATGTTCATGTTCTGGGTCTCTGGAAAGCGTCTAGAGACAACTTTTGTTGTAATAGACGCTATATAAATAAAATTGAATTGAATTGTGTATATGTATTTGTGTGCGTGTGCGTGTGCGTGTGCGCGTGCGTGTGTGTGTGTGTGTGTGTTCTCTCTTTTGTCCATGTTGCAGCATCCTCTGCCGGTGGCAAAGAGCATCTCCGAATGCAAAACACCGGATCCTGCAGTGAGGGGGGCAGGGTAACGGCCCCTTTTGGCCGGGTTCGTCCCTCAAGACTCCTCTCCCTGGCCCTGCCCCTTCTCAACCTTTCCCCGACCCTGCACCCCAACCTGGGACTTGATGATTGGGCCGGGGCCTCGGGAGCTGCATGCTGGCCTGCGGGCCCCACCCCCGGTCATCCCGTTGCTGCTTCCACCTGCCTGCGGTCCCCACCCCAGGTCATCGCGTTGCTGCTTCCACCTGCCTGCTGTGCTGTTGACGTCCCCGACCCCCCCAGTCTGGCCCTCGGCAGGAGGGTCCCCCTTATGATGCAGGTCCTGCTCAAGGTTTCTTCCCTCCTAAAGGGGAGTTTTTCTTGCCACTGTTTGGCTTAAGGTTTTTCTCCCACTAGAGGAGTTTTTACCTGCCATTGTTTATGTAATAATTGCTCGGGGGTTTATGTTCATGTTCTGGGTCTCTGGAAAGCGTCTAGAGACAACTTTTGTTGTAATAGACGCTATATAAATAAAATTGAATTGAATTGTGTATATGTATTTGTGTGTGCGTGTGTGCGTGTGTGCGTGCGTGTGTGTGTGTACCGACAGGAAGAACCCGGAACCCAGGCCACCAGCAACCCCACAGAGGGGAGAAGGGGGCGGGAGGAAATCCACCGCCAGCGAGGCCCGCCCCACCCCAGCGAGGTCCGCCCTCCCAGAGGCAGCCGAGGGGACCCGCACCCCAGGACCAGAGGGGCGCCTCGCCGCAGAGGCAGCGGGGGGGACCGGAGATGGGCCCGGAGAGAGGGAACCCCCCCTGGCCCCTGCTCTCGCGGGTGGCAGGGTTGCCCCCCCCCCCCCCCCCCCCCCCCCCCCTGCCCCCTCCCCCCTCCCCCCCTCTCCCACTATAGATACACTTCAGGTGGAGCTTTGATAGGATTATTGCACGCACGCACGCACGCACGCACGCGCACACACACATATATATGTATGTATTCATACATGTACACATACGCACACATAGCTACACATACATATACACGTGTACACGCACACATACAGCCACTGAAGTCATATTCATATACACACATACATACACAGCCACACAAACATATACGTACACACACACACAAATACATACACACATAGACACAAATAGCCACACAGACATGTACATACACACGCACGTATACATACACATGACACACAGACACATAGTCATATACATACACACATACACACACATAGATATATACACCGGGTTGTTCACTTGCACGCTTGCTCTGTAGTTTTTGAAGTTAGTTAGCGGTAGCTTAGCTCAGACCGTATTCGGATCTCGAGATTTGGGTCGATTGCTGCTCGTGTTTTGGTCGGCTTCGGTTTTGTGTTTTGTTTGTGGTTTTTGTTGCAGATTTCCAGTGCTTGACGTGAGGCCTCCGTGTGTTCCTGCTTCCTGGATTGGCAGTGGATATCACCCCCCCCCACCCCTCCCCCACCCCCCCCTCCCCTACCACCCCCCCCAAAAAAAAAAAAAAATCACTGGGTTTGTATGTGTATGTGTATGCGTATGTAAGTCATTGCCTGCCAGAATCTGATTTCTTCTGATTTCTGGCCGCGGGAGCACAGCAGCCCGTTGAACGATAGCGCTAAAACGTCAGATTTTCAGATTATGAAGCTCAAGAATGAGTTCAAATCATATTTAGGTAGAAACAACCTTTCATTAACTGTATTTGGCCTTCAATCAATTTTTGGCAGGTAAAAAGACCCATTTTCAGGGGAGAAATCAGATTCTGGCAGGCAATCACTTTTTGGCACGACAGACCTAATATACATATCGTGGGGCACACTGGAATTCTGTAGTTGATCCATGTGGATAAATCCTCACAAATCTCCGTCCAGAACCTCCGTACCGGTGTACAAAACCATAAAGCATGCATATAGTGCCAACGGGACAATTGTTTTTTAAATCTTACTGAAATCTTTTATTTTTTCAAATGTGAAGCTCAACAAAAACCAAACGCCCTTTAAGTCTGGTTATATTTGTTTAAATTAAACTTAACACACCGAATAAAATGACTGAACTTACCCTGGACCGAACAGTCCGGGGACCTCCCGGGGATGAAAAAATTAAATATAATATTCAGATGAATCAACATCAACATTATATTTAAGTTATTTTAAACTGAAACAACAGTTAGCTAAAATAAAACAACTACTCGGCAATGTTTCCTGTCGTAAAACGGACGAACGAAGGGGAAGTTAATCAAACTAATTAACTGATAAACTGAAGCGACTCTAAAACAAGTGACGTCACTCCATCTCCCCGACACGCGGTCACGTGGTTCATCAGCCAAAATAAGTCAGGGTAACTGTGGCGTTACGAGGGGCTACTATTATTTTTATGAAGGGCAGAATCTACAAAATTGGAGGACCAACAACGCCACCCTGGGAGTTTCACCCAGGGAATTCTAAATAACTAAATCTAATAAGGACACACAGGTAAATTATACAAAGGAAATACTAGAGACGTGGTTCACCATTCAACAGGCCATAGACCATTTATTTGTATATAAAACAAGTTAAAATTGTAGCAAAAAGGGCCAACAGAAATACCAGGTTGTATTAATAGCTGAGGCTTACCGATGGTGAGGGGGGGACAGGGGTGAGGAATCCAAAATTAAAAAGGAACACCCCACTCACACACACGCACAGCAAAAGGTGAGGTGCACAAAAAAACCAAACTCAGGACCACAGCACACGAAGGGAAACCACCACCGGGGATGCCACCACCACCACCGGCTCTCAGCAGCTGCACAACAAAAGAAAATCAGTTAGACACAATAATACACAACTCCTTCAAAAGAAAATATGAAATACTGTTAACACAATAAACAAAAGCCGTTATAGGTACCAAAGAACTAAAGCAAAAGTAATGAGCAATTTATACAAATAATGGAAAAGAAATAAAGAAAGAGGAATCTCTGGCCAGAGTTACCAATTCAACACAAAATAAACATGAAACAAATATCCAGCTTAATCTCGAAACAAACAAAACAGCCCTATACTAAACTCACTCACTCACTCTCATCCACACTGTTGCAGCAACTGCTACAAACTTCTGTCACAAACACCCACGCACGCAGCCCAGACAGGGAGACTACAGCCCGGGTCTGCGGCTCGGGGAAAGAAGCCCGGGACCAGGACTAGAACACCCAGCTCCCGCAAGCAATATGCTCACAGCGGCGTCGGAGTTTAAGCCGGGAGCGACAGGCAAAGCAAAAAAAAGGAAACGGAGCACAGCAAATAAAGTCCACAGCAAACAAATCACACAAATAAAAAAAGGGCATGCGAAGCAGCAGTGTCCCCTGTCCTTATCTTGATTTCAGTCAGTGGCCACGGGTCTTTTTTAGCAGTTGTCCTCCGGTTATGAGAACCGAGGAGGCTTTACACAGCTCCGTGTTGTGGTGCGCTGACGATGCGTTCAGGAACCACTATGAAAAACGGACAGGTGAGTTGTTTAACACCGGAGCAAGTAAACCACTCTAGGAGTGGCACAATAAATTTAAGTGTCCGTACCTTGTCTTTTCAAAGCTTGTGACACGCATAGAGAGGATCGCCACCATCCACTAGACCACAATGGACCACTAAAAACACAAAGCGGGCTATTACACCCAAAAGCTAAAAGATGCTGAAGCAACCTGCAGGCAGTACAGCCGTTTTACCTACCTGCACTGAACGCTGCGAAGGAAACGCCGGGAAACCGGAAGAGCTTGGAACCAGGAAGTGAGAGGGCGAGGGGAGGGAACACAACCACCTTTTATTCCCTCACCCTCCGTGCTAATAGGCTGAGGCCTGAAATTGAGTGCAAATTCTACCTGTGGTAGAATTGAGCACAGCAGGACATCATACTGCCACAATCCACCCCCCCCTTTTTCATCGTCGACCCGACGATGCATTAGAAAAGTGTAGGGGTTAGTGCCAAGGTCTGAAGAAGGCAGACACTGCATTCAGATGGGCTGCCAGGGGCGTCGGATTGGCCCCTTCGTTAGCAGGTCTGGGGAGATGATGGAGATTTGAGTGATGGCCAGCCGTAGATCGGGCTGTCCGCCGTATTGCAGTCTCATTACTCCCCGTGGGATAGACTGCTGGGGGGGCAGAATGAGCGGAGGGTGAGGATACCATCACATCAGCAGGAGGGGACATCGCCTGCTGTGGTGTACGTTGCGACTCAGTCCCTCTGCTTTCCGGGGGAGATGCGGCTGAGGATGCTGGATGGAAAGGGGGCACAAGTACTGTGGCAGCTGCAGGTGGAGCCAAGGCTGGTGCAGTTGGAGCTTCTCTTTCCCCTGGACCAGCTGGTGGGAGAAGAGGTTCCCTAACCAAGGCCAACAGATCATCATCTGATGGTTCGTCTTGCATTTCCAGCTGGCCAGATGGGGTAGGAGGAGAAGCATGATCGCTGTCTGGGGAAGCAATCCCCACGACTGCCTTAAGCAGCGTGCGGTGCACCCGCTTGACCTTGGCAAGGTCATCCAGTGGAGCAATGGCGTACACGGGACCTTCTCCCGGGGGAGCCTGAACCACCCTGTGCACCACTGGATTCCACTTGTCCTGGATCTTACAACGACCTTTCCTGCCAAGGTCTCGCAACAGCACTAACTGACCTTCCACCAGGGGTTCAGACCGGACAGTCTGATCATGGTTCCTTTTCCGGCGCTCAGCTGCGACTTTTAACCTATCTCGAACACTGTCAAAGGCCAGATGCAACCGGGACTGGTGTTCTTGCACCCAGTCGTTTACAGTCCCACCAACAGGGGCCTGCACTCTCCCCAACAGGAAATCAACTGGGAGCCTTGCCTCACGGCCAAACATAAGGAAAAAGGGCGACTCCCTAGTCGATTGGTGGGGAGTGGTGTTATAGGCATACAGTACCTGTGGTAGACAAGAATGCCAGTCTCTTTTTCGAGAGGCTGGAAGGGTGCGCAGCATGTCATGCAGCGTGCGGTTGAAACGCTCGCATTGCCCATTCCCGGCGGGATGGTACGGAGTCGTACGGGACTTTTCAATCCCATACAGTTCACATAACTGTCGAATGAGCGCACTTTCGAAGTTCCGACCTTGGTCCGAATGAATTCGTGCTGGAACACCAAACTTGGAGAACCACTCGGTGACTAGGACCTGGGCCACAGTAGAAGCTCTCTGGTCACGAGTGGCGAAGGCAAGGGTGTATTTGCTGAAGACGTCGGTCAGCACAAGGACATTCTCCAGCCCGTTATGGGTTGGTTCAAGCATGGTGTAATCCAAAGCCAAAATTTCGTTTGGCTCCGAGGCTAGCAGATGTCCCATGAAGCTTCGGACCGATGGCCCGGGGTCCTTGGCCACCTGGCACCGCTCACAGGTTTGACACCAACGCTTCACATCGGCGGTCATACCCGGCCAGTAGCAACGCTGCCTTAGCAATTCCAAGGTCCTCTCTACACCTTGGTGGCCATGGTTTTGGTGAACCTCGGTGAGGACCTTCTCCCGTAACACAGCCGGTAACAGCACCTGGAGAACTGCTTCTCCACCATCGGGCCGTGCAACCTTTCTGCAGATCACCCCTGCTTGTTCAGTCAGCCTATCCCACTGTTTGAGAAGCACCACCGCTAGCTGGGACAGCCGCCTGCGTTCTCCCTGGTCGGGATATTGTTGCTGCTGCCAAAACGTCAACACCTCTGAAAGCACCGGATCACCCTGCTGGAGTGCGCCAATGTCAGCAGGAAGGTGCTGAGGCAGAGCTTGGACAGCAGCCTGACAAGCTTCGGGCCCTCGAGTTTGTAGAGCTCGCTTCAAGGGTGGTGGAAGTGACGTACCAGGGAGTACAGTTTCCAGGTTCGCTGCAACAGGGGGGTACAAGCGGGACAGGGCATCTGCATTTGCATTGTTCTTACCAGGGCGGTAGCGAACTTCGAAATCGAAAGCTGCCAGCTGAGCTGCCCAGCGTTGCTCCAATGCACCAAGTTTAGCTGTGGACAAATAGCTAAGGGGATTATTATCCGTGAAAACCAGACACTTGTGCCCAAGCAAGTACTCACGGAATTTTTCCGCCATTGCCCACTTTAAAGCCAGAAATTCTAGCTTCATAGAGCTATAATTAACTGGGTTGCGCTCTGTCGGCCTCAAACCTCGGCTGGCAAATGCTATAGGCCGCACCTTTCCCTCCTGCTCCTGTGAGAGTACCGCTCCCAAGCCTCCATGACTGGCGTCTATCTCCAGGATGAAGGGGAGGGTAAAGTCGGCATAGGCAAGCACGGGGGCATTGGTGAGCTTAAACTTTAAGGCATCAAAGCTCTGCTGATGTTCTGACGTCCACTTGTCTGACACCGGACATGACCTCTTGGACTTAGAGCACCCCAGCTCTGCCACAAGACGGTGTAGAGGGGCAGCCAACTTGGCGAACCCCTCCACGAAGCGACGATAGTAGCTTGCAAAACCGAGAAAGGACCGCAACTCCAAGATGGTGGTGGGGGGCTGCCAGTTGGCTACCACCTCCACTTTGCCCGGATCAGTGGAAACACCACTGGCAGAGATGACATGCCCCAAATAACTAACCTCTCGCTGGAAAAAGGAGCACTTTGACAGCTTAGCCTTTAGGCCCTCCTGTTGTAACCGCTGCAGCACCACCTCCAGGCGCTCCAGATGTTGTTGAAAGGTAGAGGAGAAAACCACAATGTCATCTAGATATAAAAGCAGGGACTGACATTGCTGGTCTCCGAAAATCCTCTGCATGAGCCGCTGGAAGGTGCTAGGCGCGTTACACAGCCCAAAGGGCATGCGGTTCCACTCGAACAGCCCAAACGGAGTACAAAAAGCTGTCTTGGGTCGGTCGGCCTCCGCAACTGGAACCTGATTATAGCCGCTGGCTAAATCCATAGTGGAGAACCAACGAGCTCCGGTTAACGCGTCAAGTGACTCCTCAATACGCGGAAGAGGGAAGGCATCCTTCCTTGTCCGGCTGTTCAGCTGTCGGTAGTCTACGCACAACCGCAGGCTGCCATCCTTTTTCTTAACCAGCACAATCGGTGAGGCAAAAGGACTGCTGCTTTCGCGGATGACCTGTGCGCCCAGCAGCTGGTTGATATGCTCTTTAACCACTTCGTATTCTGACGGTGGAATACGACGGTAACGCTGGCGGACAGGGGCGTCATCCAAGAGAGGAATTTCGTGGGAAATCAAATCAGTGCAGCCCAAGTCACCATCGTGAGATGAAAAGACAGAGACATGTTTCCGAAGAAGACCTCGCGCTTCTTCTTGTTCGTCGTAAGACAGGGCTGACAAGTCGACCGCCTCCACCTGATCTGGTAGTGGGGGAGCCACGACCTGGGAAACCACAGAGGCCGTATGAGACGAAACCTCCTCTACACCAGGGGGCAAGCTTACCACACGAACCTCACTAAGGACACCTACCACTGTTCGTGGGTACAAAAGCACGTCGGAAGAACCCACGTTCACAATGGGGATGTATGCAGTACCGTCCTCAACGTGAACCAGTGCCGGGGAGGCCAGCAGGCCAGCAGGAAATCCCTGGTCTGAGGGCTCAAAAAGCGCCACAGTGCCGGAGTACTGTGCAGAACAGGTAGCCAGAACCACCTGCATGGTGCCACCAGGGATGCGGCAAACCTTCCGGCCTCGCACCTTGACCTTACCAGCAGCTTCAGAAAAAGGGCCCGCAGGGGCGTGATGGCACCTCTGCAATGCCTGCACCACAGCTTTTGGTGCTTCTGTAATGATGGGTAAGTCAAATAGGGCGAGACCATGTTGCCCAAGCAGCATCCCGTAGCATTTCCGCAGGATGTTCATCCCCAAAACACCAGGCGCATGAAGGGATTCATTAGCCGACGCAGGGTCCCTGACCACCAATACCCCGCACCCTGGCAACGCCCCGCCACAAAGCTCGACTTCAAGCTCCAGGTAACCGAGGTAGGGTATAGGCAACCCATTGGCCGCTCTGAGGCGTAACCAGTGGCAAGACTGAAGCCTCTCTTGGTCCCAAGACCCAAAGTGCTGCCGGAAGAAGCTCTCCGTAATGGAGGACACCATAGACCCTGTGTCCACCAGACAAGGAACCACTACTCCCCCCATGATCACATCCATATGTGGACAAGCAGCGACTAGCTTAGCCTCTTCCCCTCCCGCAGCAGGTGAGCCGATGTTTACCCCCTCCGAACTTTGACTCCGCAGTTCGGCGGGCGCTAGTTTCCCGAATGCTGAGCTGACTCATACTGCATGCCTGGCTGAGAGGAAGCAGGCGCTGCAGACGTAGGGCGAGGTGGATTATGCCCCGCTCTGCATTCCTTTGCAAAATGGCCAGGTTGGTGGCACCGCCTGCAAAGTAATGGGCCACGGTAAGGAGAAGGATAACGGTGCTGGCAGGTCTGCAGCTGGGCAAGAGTCTCGGTGAGCCTGTTAAGCTGTTCCTGTTGGAGCTTTAACATGTCTTTCACCTCCCGTAGCTCACCAGCCTGGGATGGTTTCTCCACCAGAGGGGCACCCTGCACACCACACTGTAAACCCAGCACCGAGGGAACCGAATGGCTCCGGCCCCGCACACCTCCCGGCGACCCCTCTCTCTCCCATCTAATTGCCTCCGCCCTTACCTCAAGCAGGGAGGCAAACGGCTGCCTGCGTACAAGCTGCTTCAGCTCTCGACGAAGGGAACCGTTGATAACATTCTCAACGAACTGGTCGCGCAACAAAACATCGGTGTTTAGCGTGTCGCTTGGAGCCTGTTGCTTCACAGAAGCCATCAGATTCATGAGCGCCAGGGAGAACTCCTGAAGAGTCTCCCCTTCTTGCTGGCGTCGTGAAAAGAAGGCCTCCTGTAAAGCAACGTACGAGTCAGAACAACCATACAGCTCCCGCAGAGCAGCAATAATTTCAGCTGGGTCACTCCTCTCTGCGCTAGACCGATGTTTGATCTCATCACGAGGCTCTCCCTCCAAATGGTCGAAAAGAAAAAATGCCTGATCGCATGGGGACAGATGGCGAGCTCTCATGCATGCCTGAGCCTCCTCTATCCACTCCTCTAGCGCTAGACCTGACCTACCCCTGAAGTTTGGACACTTCCTATCTCGGGGTACTAAGATCAGTCTCTCCATGACAGAAGCGCTAGAGGTGGAAGGTACTGACGGAGGCTCGGTGAGACGGGGAGGTGCAGCACTAGTACTCGGCGTGGCCGTAGCCCGCTCCCGCTGCAACCTCTCATTCTCAGCCCTCAGCTGAGCCACTAAGTCCCTCAACTCTTCCAGCTCTCCTTCCATTATATTACCGCTCTCGATAAACCCGGGACACTAAACTTACCGCAACAAACAGGAAACCCACTGCTGCTTCGCCTTAAACTCAATGCCTCCACATACACAAATTTCACTCACAGAATGGCAAACCAGGACACAAAAACAAAACAGAACACACGTCTCTACCTTCACAATGTATATCCTGCCAACAACGCCAAGTGTGGCGTTACGAGGGGCTACTATTATTTTTATGAAGGGCAGAATCTACAAAATTGGAGGACCAACAACGCCACCCTGGGAGTTTCACCCAGGGAATTCTAAATAACTAAATCTAATAAGGACACACAGGTAAATTATACAAAGGAAATACTAGAGACGTGGTTCACCATTCAACAGGCCATAGACCATTTATTTGTATATAAAACAAGTTAAAATTGTAGCAAAAAGGGCCAACAGAAATACCAGGTTGTATTAATAGCTGAGGCTTACCGATGGTGAGGGGGGGACAGGGGTGAGGAATCCAAAATTAAAAAGGAACACCCCACTCACACACACGCACAGCAAAAGGTGAGGTGCACAAAAAAACCAAACTCAGGACCACAGCACACGAAGGGAAACCACCACCGGGGATGCCACCACCACCACCGGCTCTCAGCAGCTGCACAACAAAAGAAAATCAGTTAGACACAATAATACACAACTCCTTCAAAAGAAAATATGAAATACTGTTAACACAATAAACAAAAGCCGTTATAGGTACCAAAGAACTAAAGCAAAAGTAATGAGCAATTTATACAAATAATGGAAAAGAAATAAAGAAAGAGGAATCTCTGGCCAGAGTTACCAATTCAACACAAAATAAACATGAAACAAATATCCAGCTTAATCTCGAAACAAACAAAACAGCCCTATACTAAACTCACTCACTCACTCTCATCCACACTGTTGCAGCAACTGCTACAAACTTCTGTCACAAACACCCACGCACGCAGCCCAGACAGGGAGACTACAGCCCGGGTCTGCGGCTCGGGGAAAGAAGCCCGGGACCAGGACTAGAACACCCAGCTCCCGCAAGCAATATGCTCACAGCGGCGTCGGAGTTTAAGCCGGGAGCGACAGGCAAAGCAAAAAAAAGGAAACGGAGCACAGCAAATAAAGTCCACAGCAAACAAATCACACAAATAAAAAAAGGGCATGCGAAGCAGCAGTGTCCCCTGTCCTTATCTTGATTTCAGTCAGTGGCCACGGGTCTTTTTTAGCAGTTGTCCTCCGGTTATGAGAACCGAGGAGGCTTTACACAGCTCCGTGTTGTGGTGCGCTGACGATGCGTTCAGGAACCACTATGAAAAACGGACAGGTGAGTTGTTTAACACCGGAGCAAGTAAACCACTCTAGGAGTGGCACAATAAATTTAAGTGTCCGTACCTTGTCTTTTCAAAGCTTGTGACACGCATAGAGAGGATCGCCACCATCCACTAGACCACAATGGACCACTAAAAACACAAAGCGGGCTATTACACCCAAAAGCTAAAAGATGCTGAAGCAACCTGCAGGCAGTACAGCCGTTTTACCTACCTGCACTGAACGCTGCGAAGGAAACGCCGGGAAACCGGAAGAGCTTGGAACCAGGAAGTGAGAGGGCGAGGGGAGGGAACCAGGCCCCCAGTCTCGCGCTCAGCAGGCACGCCGATTTTTTCCAGTGGCCAGCCGCGGTACTGCAACAAAAAATCCCATGGGGCCCAGAAAGCTTTTTTCCCATAGACCGCAATAGTAAAAGAGAAGCCTCTAAAACTGTTCACAGGACACCTCCAGCTGTAATCACCGGCAATTACTAATCTTTGTATTCTATATTTTTAAGTCATGGACTTTATATCCGTCAAAAATGTTTTATAACGGCCAGAAAAGTCAAAGAAAAGTCTCTTTCTGGGCGTGACGTCACGGCTGTGCCGTGCACTCGCAAAGCGCGGTCGTGTGTGTCTCGGGAACGAGGATGGCTGAAACTAAGCCGTTCGGCGGAATAATCACTCAGAAACACATTGCATTGCCAATTTGCACCAAACAGAAATGTTTAATAGCAAGAATAATAATGGTTTGTCATTCTTGTACTTAAACATTTCCGTTGTAGCCAACGGTGTATGGTTTGTGAAAATAAGATATCAGGCAGGAATAACACAAGTCTAAGACCCTGTCCACACGTAGCCGGGTATTTTTAAAAACGAATATTTCCCCCCCTCCGTTTATAAAAACATTTGCATCCACACATAACCGAAGATCTGCGTTTTCGACCACATTCATAAGCATTCTAATGATCCTGTAGATCATCTGCGGCTCCGCGGAGGCGCAGGTGTGGGTGTTTCCACTGAGATCCTCCTGCACACACACACCTAACGCACTTCAAATATGTATTCTTCTGTTGCTCTTTCATTTGAAGGCAGCGCCCTGCACGGGACTAAATGAGGGTCAATATTAACAAAATGAGCTTGTGGCGTGAGATCCCCACCTCACAATAAAACTGACCTCCATCAGGTTTGAGCAAACGTGCAGGGAGAGAGATGTGTCGTAGTTGTTGCGACGGTGCCGTGGAGTTTTAGATGTCATGTGTTTAACATCATCTTAACCCTTAATCCTCAGCTTATTTTATGACAGTGCTCCCGGGGAAGCTGCACCTCCGCAGCTCCGCGGGCACTGCGAAGCCGGGCAGTGCCCGCAGGGCAGTGGGCAGTGGGCAGTCCGCGGCTCCGCTGCTCCTACGCCGTAGGGTGCGCGGAGCCGCGGAGCCTACGGCGTAGCCTCTGTGTAACGCAGTAAATTAACCACATTTAAACATAATATTTGACATATTTAAACATAATACTTGACAAAACTTGTAATACAAAAAATATTTGTCTTAATGTAAGTAATAAACTTGGGAAGTTTCATGGTGATACCTGCTATTTACATTTTTACCCTATTTTAGCCTATTAACCTGGGGTGTCTCATCTTAAATAAAAATGACTCGTTTTATCTTTAATTAAAAAAAACACACAAATGAACCATGTATAGTCTATAACCATGACTTTGAGAACAGCATCGGTTGATTTGCCCTATAAATCCCTAATTTCATTGTGTACATCTATCATTACCGGTCTGAAGGACTCATGAGCGCGCAGCGCTTGTCCAGAGCGCGCAGCGCTCGTTCACATTGACCCGGGGCATGATGGGAGGCCCCAGAGCATCATGGGAGGTGACTCAACTGCGCATGCTCTATGGGCCCGTGTACCAGGAAGTAAACCAGGAAGTCAGAAATTTTTTCGGCGGATGCGCTGGGTGAGCAAACTCCATTGAAATGAATGGGCGGCCATTTTCGATCCGGTATCCAGTTATATAATACATCCATGGAGGGAACACAACCACCTTTTATTCCCTCACCCTCCGTGCTAATAGGCTGAGGCCTGAAATTGAGTGCAAATTCTACCTGTGGTAGAATTGAGCACAGCAGGACATCATACTGCCACATAACTTTGAATAAGTGAGATAATTTAGCTTGTTCCTGGGTACCAGGCTTAACTGGATCGCATTGTTCCCTATTACATATGTAAATTAATATAAATTGTTATTCTGTCAAAATTACAAACTCCTAAAACATCAAAAGAAGAAAACTTTAAAGAAGAAAGAAAGAAGAAAACGTAAAATTGATGTACAAAAAGTGTATTTGATGGTATTTCCTACCGTGTAGTGAAGAGACGAATAATCTTCTGTTGTCATAATAATAATAATAATAAATAAATGATAATCACTAGCGGAGCAGGCGGTGGGGCAGGGGGGGCAGGGGGGGCAGAGGGGGCGGCCGCCCCGGGCCCACTACTGCGTGGGGGCCCACGCCAAAGAGGAAAAAATAAGTGTTCTGAATAAAATAAGGAAAGTTGGACTATATAACAATTGCGTTCATAAGGATAAAGTTGTTTAAAAAAAAAATGAAAGGAATAGTCCCTTCTCCCCTTGTGTGTCTGCCTGTTATGCACGGGTACGTGCGCGCATGTTGTCTGTTTACTTTTAAGGCTGATTTATGGTTCTGCGTTATACAGAACGGTGTAACGTGGAACCATAAATCAGCCTTTAGCCAGTCAGAAGTAGCAGGAAAGTCATGCTGAGTTTCAGCAGCTGAAATGATTAAAAACTATCTCCGGGCTGCATGGATGAGGCCTCAAACCTCACCTTGCTCTCAATCAAGAGGGACATCGCCATTATAATGAGAGCAAAGTGATTGAAAGGTTTGCGGCGATGAAGAACCGGCTGATCGTTAAATGTGTACCCCCCCCCCTTGGATGTAAATATGTTTTGTGGTGGTTCTCCACCCACCGCTGGATGAAACCATCATTGGTAAGCTGTCATACTTATTTCTGATAACATTGTCATGACGCTGAATATATGGCCTTTCCTATATTGTTTGTTGCTGTTTGACCGCCGTGTCGCTCGGTCATTGTGTTAAATACATGTCGTCGCACATTGTAAACTGTTGTCGTGTAGGTTGAACACGTGTGTCTGAATTGTGCTACTCGGATCCGATATAATTTTGAGATAAAATTTGAAATTATGAGATAGAAAGTCGAAATTATGAGATAGAAAGTCAAAAGTATGAGATAGAAAGTTGAAATTATGAGATAGGAAGTCATAATTATGAGGTAAAAAAAATTAGGACTTTTTATGTCATAATTATGACTTTATATATAATATTTATAAAATATTTATAATATAGAATATAATTTTATTTTTAAGGCTAAGATTTCATCTTATTTTTTTCTTTTACTGGCAGAAATGGGCTTCCATAGACATCACTGATGTCATTTGATTTTTATCTCCAGTTCGATACTTATATCTTAAAGTCTGCATTAGGCTTATAATTAGACATGTCTGGTAAATCCCTGGTGCTGAAACCTCATGTGATGGTTCTGACCGTGTGCTGTGGTTGTGTGTCAGAGGGGCTGATCTGTGGCATTTTATTAGCGATTATGTTTTAACAGGGATGTTTAGGCCACAAGGGCCCATCTAGAATGCTTCGCCCCCCTAGGCTGGGACCCCTGCTCCGCCCCTGCTGATAATAAATACAAGTTTATGTGTGACACCACTGGTGTGGACCGAACCACTTTGACGCAGCTGAATCGAGGTGTTAATTAAATGTCATCAGTCCCTGGATCCTCGTGTTCGGCCCGGTTCCGTCTGACGTGTTGCTGAATGAAAGTACACACTTGTTGGAAAATGTTGTTTCAACCTTATTTGTTTGACGTCTTAATAAGTTGAATTCGTCACCGTTGTCCTGATGCACTTTAACAGATGCCCAGTGTCGGGTATAAACTGCGCCCCCTGCTGGTGGCAGTCAAAGTGCTTGTGCTCCCAGATCTGGACCTGGACATCACTGGAATCTGACCGGCAGCCTGGTAGGATCATAAGGACTAAGACCCGATATCCCAGAGAGGTTCTTTGTATGAGGTGCCGTGAGGGACATAATTCTGAATTAGTGTTCATAAACACATATGAAATCCAAAACCTTTTATACACACAGGTGAAATGCTCTTACACATACAACTGGAAATGTTCATAAACACATATGAAATCCAAAACCTTTTACACACTATACTGAAAACCTCTCACACTCACTTGTGAAATCTCTCATACACACAGGTGAAATGCTCTTATACATACAACTGGAAATGTATCCACTCACATATACAACTGAAATGTGCTCACAGATACTACTGAAACGCTCTTACACAAACTAGTGAAATCCTTTCATACAAACTAGTGAAATCCTCTTATTCTCACTAGTGAAATCCTTTCATACAAACTAGTGAAATCCTCTTATTCTCACTAGTGAAATCCTTTCATACAAACTAGTGAAATCCTCTTATTCTCACTAGTGAAATCCTTTCATACAAACTACTGAAAATTTCAGTAGAAACGGAAGTCATTTCAGTAGAAACGGAAGTCATTTCAGTAGAAACGGACGTCATTTTTTTTTTTTTTTCCCGGGAGTTATTTTGATTGCTTGATAGAGCAATCAAAATAACTGCAGAAGCCAAAAACAACTGACTGAAGCAACAACTTTACTCAATAATATATTAGTTTCACCAGAGACTACAACCCCCCCCCGGTGACTGCTGGATGAGCCTCAAGTCGCTTTTCCCATCACGGTGTTATGTTTGATGCTACCCGTTGAGAAATGCTACTTTGTGGTTCTGCGCCATGATTGATTCACATGAGCAAGATTAAGTCTAATAAAGTTCCTAAATGTCGGTTTCCATTATTTTTATATTAATTGTCCAGCCATAGTGCTTTGTATTGTATTATTAATTTAAATGAATGTATATCTTTAATTTGTTTGTAGGTGCAGTGCGAGTCCTGCAGTAGGTGGGCACATTTTGAATGTATCCACTATGACAGAGTCTCCCATTATAAGTGCCAGAAATGTGGCTGAACTACTCTGTTTGGCATTTTGTTGTTGTTTGTGTTCATTAACTTTTATTTATTATTGTTATTATGTTATTAAATGTAGGCTAATTTTCTGAACTTAGCAGACTCTTCTTTTGAAACGAGAAATTGAGACTGTTTGTGTGCCTTTACTTTTATTTCTTATTATTTTATACTTATTATCAATCCAAAAATAGTGATCACAAAATTGATAAATTGGGGGGTGTAAGTATGCTGACATTCATCTTGCAGTGGCAGTGAGGTGATTAGTATCTTACCTGAATGCATTAAGTGACGGGAGCATTATTTGATAGGATGTTACTGGACTATCAAATTATGCTACCATTAAATAGATTTAACATGGATGATATGGGATGTTGAGTATTTGATCCTTCAAAATACACTACCCATGACATGAATTGCATTACACTTTGTGAACATTATATGATAAAGAGAAAAAAAAACTATGTTATCACTTTATTTGATATCCATTTCGTTATTGGCCTTTATTTAACCAGGCAGGTCATTAAGAACACATTTTTATTTACAATGACGGCCTGGCAAGAGACAAAGACCACTTGGGGGAAAAGGACGTGGGCTAGGGAGTAAAACACAGTAAAATTGTAGCTCTACAAAGGTAGAAAACCATTAGGTAGCATTTTTTTATAGGGTAGCAAAAATCGATAGACAGGCGCTTTCGGTTTATGCGGTGGTAGCATTTTTCGACGAAGCAGCAGAAATCGACAGAACATCGGCAGCCGCGTGATAGCTTTCTGCCAGTATATATCCATGTGCAAAAACACTTTTGGGTTTGATAACGTGGTGTGTATCCTCTCAAAACTGTAGTTGTTGCCGTTGCTAACGGGATGCTCTGACGCAGCTGCCGGGATGGGAAAAGTGACGTGAGGCTCATCCAGCACACCTGCACCGATCTGCACTCGGAGTCACCGGGGGGGCGGGGGGCTGTAGCCCCGCAGTTGTAACACCTAACACGGTCCTTATAGTCTCTGCTGAAGCTAATATATTATTGAGTAAAGTTGTTGCTTCAGTCAGTTGTTTTTGGCTGCTGCAGTTATTTTGATTGCTCTATCAAGCAATCAAAATAACTCCCGGGAAAAAAAAAAAAAAATGACGTCCGTTTCTACTGAAATGACTTCCGTTTCTACTGAAATGACTTCCGTTTCTACTGAAATTTTCAGTAGTTTGTATGAAAGGATTTCACTAGTTTGTATGAAAAGATTTCACTAGTGAGAATAAGAGGATTTCACTAGTTTGTATGAAAGGATTTCACTAGTTTTTGTAAAAGCGTTTCAGTAGTATCTGTGAGCACATTTCAGTTGTGAGTGGATACATTTCCAGTTGTATGTATAAGAGCATTTCACCTGTGTGTATAAAAGGTTTTGGATTTCATATGTGTTTATGAACATTTCCAGTTGTATGTGTAAGAGCATTTCACCTGTGTGTATAAAAGGTTTTGGATTTCATATGTGTTTATGAACACTAATTCAGAATTATGTCCCTCACGGCACCTCATATCTGTGGTTCCCGGGTCCTGTTACGGACCCGTATCACCGCAGCATCCTGGAGCAGCTGGGCTGCCCGGTCCACCTCTGCAGGGTCCAGGTCTCCTCCACACAAACTGTGGCTAACCGTTTAAACAACTGCATGAAAGTACACAATAAAAAAAATTGGGAAGTTTTTATTTTCTTAAATATTTTATTCAAAAAGAAAAAAAAAAAAATTGTGACAGTTCATGTCCAGATTTTCAAACCATCTGTTTCAACGTTCCTCCGTCACCTCACTGAGGTCGGTGCTGCGGCTCATCGGACCGCCGAAGGAAACCAACCGACCGGCCCAAACGCTTTTAATATTCCTTCTTACACCTTTGGAAGGAAACCGCTGCTCCTCCTCCAGTTGGGAGGGACGAGTCTTATGGAAAATGTGTTTTTTTAAACTTCCTACTTTAGCAGATTCTGTGAAAACGTTTTACTGCAGTAAAACCTGCTGATCCCGGGTCAGTTAACGCCTCCAGATGTGGAGCATCAGCAGATCCCGGGTCAGTTAACGCCTCCAGATGTGGAGCATCAGCAGATCCCGGGTCAGTTAACGCCTCCAGATGGGGGGCATCAGCAGATCCCGGGTCAGTTAACGCCTCCAGATGTGGAGCATCAGCAGATCCCGGGTCAGTTAACGCCTCCAGATGTGCGGCAGCAGCTGAGGTCTGGCCATTTTCACGTCCCAAAGGTGCAGAAGATGCTCTGTGGCAGCTGATGCAGAGGTTGGTCATGTGACCCGATTCTCAGTGAGTTTATGAAACGTCCCTGATGTGGGCTGATGTGGACGTCGACCTTCTCGAGGAACTTCACACAGATCGAGAGCTTTGTTCCGAAGAGAGTAAAGTTTAAAGCACCGCTTCACCAGATGAAATGTGTCTGCTGCTGAAGGTCCTGACGTTGAGGACAACATCTGCATTTAAAATGTCACGAGAAGAGTATTTATCTATATTTTAATGTGCCGTTACAGATTGAAACTCAACGAGAAATTAAAAGCGACACTGGAGATATAGTACATTATTTAAACACATTAATACTGAACACATTACATACAAGTCAAAACACAATTATATTTATAAAAAAAGTTTAAAATGTCAAATGTGACGGTTTCCAATCAAATTTGATAAATTTTACAATTTCATAGCGGTGCAGTCCTTCAGACGTGGCGCACAAAGGCTGCAGATGTAAATGATTCAAATCCACAGAAACTGTGGATCCTTTCCAGAGTAGATTTAAGAAGCGGCTCCGCTCATCCCGCTAGCTGGTCACGTGATCCCTCAGAATCTGCTAAATGCCCCCAAATCTAGTCGGACGTGGAATGAACTGCCTCGTGTACAAAAGAGTGCAAGAAAAAGCTGCTATGCCCTAAAGACGAGAATCATCTAAAACAATCAGAGCAGAACTTGGAGGCTTGGAGCTAAAAAAACTAACTTTTTTAAGTCATACGTGTTGAAAGTGTCCCAAATGCCAATCCGTTCCTCTCAACTGCTCCAATCCAGAAAACATGAAGCTGAATGAAACCAGAACCAGGAATCTCTAACCAGTGTTAATCACTGCCATTTTTACCGTTGCCGTGGTTACCGGTCTGAACACAGAGCTGATTAACAGCTTCTCCAGGTAACCAAGTTCTATTTAAAACTAATTTAGCCCCAACATTTTCTAATCGTCTGATATGTGACCATAAAGCCTCTGCGAGCCGAATCCGGACAGGCTCACATGAGCTCATCCCTAAAATCTGCAGAAAACGACCCGACACCACGTTGTCCTGCGGACTCGAGCAAGCCTGACGAAAGCTCCAGACGGTGGCAGTGAAGTTAGTTCAGCGGTGGAGGGGAAACAGTCCCCCAGCTAACATGCCGCGTGAACGTAAATGTTGATGAGTTTTCTTTCATTTCTGTTAAGCGGCTTCAGTGGAGATTTGCTGCCAGTTAATTCTGATCCAGAGACAAAACATTTGAAGTAGCCTTTTGTTTTAAAGCCAGATGGGCGACTACATCCTTGTCATCAGAACCGGCTCCGATCCAGAAGCAGCGGCTAAAATCCTCAAATATTAATGTGTCTAACTTTCTCAGTCTCAAGCGCAACTTTTCTGACACTGAAATCTTCCTTGTTTATATTTGAAAAGAACATGTGGACAGCCACTTTAATTCTCACAGAGAAAGCTGAAACAAAGCTGTGACTTTCCTGATTAACTTCACAAAGTTTGACGTATTCCTGGAGCTCCGCTGGTAACATTATTCACCGATGTTACAGAACTAATCGTATTAACAAAAGCAAAGACAGATGTTTGCGGGTAAATGTAGGTGTGACTTAAGAGTCCCTGCTGTCCGCGTCCTCAGCCTTACCGCCGCCTGAGCACCTCCCAGCTCGTACACTTGGAAGCCCTAGTGAGTCCTTTGCGATCCAGATGGTTTGAAAAAACAAAATACATACATACAAAATAAAAAAAAAGAAAAACAGGATCCCCAATAGCTGACGGTTTAATCATGCCAAAGTCCACCGGTCTGTTCTTGATAAACTTCGATGACGTCCTCGTCCTCCATCCCCAGCTGACATGAAAGGACAACAGATGCGTTTTAGGAGGATGCTGGGAAATAAAACAATCAACAACCGTAGAGTTTATCAGGATACTAGCGGTTATCTGCTTCACACGTGCGGATTATGGTGTGGTCTGTGGTAAACTGGAGTATCTGGCTGCACACCGAGGAGGTCGTGGAGCTCCAGTCTAGACCGGAAACACGTGACCTCCACTATCAGGTGGCTGGAGTTACAGTCTCAGGAGCTCAGCTCCTGAAACGCTGCCGATGACACCTGAGGTCACCTGAGGTCACGCTGAGGTCACGCTGAGGACGAAGCACGACAGCTATTCTTCCAGAGATGTCTCCATGTCCTCCGGCCTTCTGACACGATCCTTCAATGCAGCTCATTAATCCAGACTAACCCAATTTAGCTTTATTTTCAGAACCCTGGGTGTTGATTAGCCATCACTGACAGGTAGAGCAACAAGGGAAGAGCCTGTGCTTTAACGTTTACCTCTTTTGGAGTTTGGTTGTCTGCGATTCTCTGTCCCTCAAACAGAAACCTTAGCGTGCTCGCCGGGACGCCCTGCAAGCAACGGACACAAACACACAGTTGAATAAATCAAACAAAACCCACTGGGCACAAGCCAGACTTCAAAAGGTTTAGAAACAGGCGGGAATCAAACTGCTACTATTCAGTAACAACTGGTGGTCGGGGAGCGGTTTCCTCCATCCTCGTACCTGTCGCTGACTGTAAGACTCTTTCAGCTTCTTTAGGTGTGTCGTCATTTTCACCTTAAAGTGGA